>NC_081526.1:32579024-32819024 GCF_030273125.1 Centropristis striata | reverse complement strand
CTTACAGGAGTCTTTCCACCAAATGTACAGGATATGTACAGATAGTATTAGTGAACAGAGAAGGATCTGGAATTACCTCTATCACATTTTGGATGCAGCAATTCGTCGGAGGCGAGCCAGACGGCTGTGAACGAGACCTGGGAGATCTAGTGATGGTGGAGAACTTTGTGGAAGGAGTAGCTGATGAAAATGTGTGGCGTGAAAACTTCTGCATACCCAAAGATGCTCTTATGGCTTTAAGTGATGCCGCCTGGCTGCATACAATCGAATTTCACACACTTTTGCGTCACCGTATGCAGCAGATTTCCTCCCGAAAATGCTAGTCTAAACGAGAAATAAAAAGTGAAGACGCAACGCCACTTTTGCGTCTTCTGTTCAGACCGTCCTCGTGTAAACGTAGCCTTGATTGCAATTCAAATTTCTGCAAGCCACTATCCAACGTTGTATAACTATGAAATAAATGTGTGGGACGATGTGACACGATTCTCCCAGGTGATCCAGCAGGGTGTGTGCTGGTTATTTGCATTTAAAGCTCCAGTGAAACATCTTTAGGCATGGAAATGTTGTGTATTTCCACAGGCCAGATTTAAATTAAGTGGCTAGCTATTCAGCCAAAGTCTCATAGGATTATAACTGTTTTACCAGAAGATAAATTACATTGAATTTTACTGCAAGGATACTCAAATACTGATTTTTCGGAATTTCTTGGCCATATAACAATAAATAAATAAACCCTTATCAGAGGGATTCAAACCGGGAAAATGTATTTAACATTTCACCAGGTCTTTAACGCTCTTGTGTGTGTTAGTTAGGAACTCACCTGTCTAGGAAAAAAGGGCTCTGGCTGTAGTCTTTAGTCGCTGATCGGCTGCCGTAAAATGATGTTGGCTGAAGAGGAGTTGAACCCAGCGGACCTGATGGTTCCAGGAGTGAAACCAAAGTTTTTAGGTCTGAATATACAGGTTAACTTTATTAATAATAATATTAATAATAATAATAATAATAATACATTGCATTTATATAGCGATTTTCTAAGCACTCAAAGACGCTTAAACTTTCTACAGTTGCATCTCAATACATTAGAATATCATGGAAAAAGTCCAGTAGAAGTTCCAGTAGTTCAAGTCAAGTTGTTTCCATATCAAGCAAAAAAAGTAACCAATAAAATAAAATTGGTCTTTTGTCATATTCAAATTTTGAAACACTGAATTTTCGGTCTTCATTAAATGTAAGCCATAATCATTATAATTAGAAGAAATGAAATACATTAAGACATGAAATGTTTCATTCTGTGTGTAATGGATCTACATAATGTGTTATTTAAACTTTTTGAATTGAATTACTGACAAACTTTTCTATGATAATCTAATGAATTGAGATGCACCTGTATATGAAGCCATAAGCAACATCATATTGACAGTTGTGGATGTAGAAGTTTACCTGAGCTCCTGTTCTCCTCTGCCTGCTTCAGCTTATCTTTGCAGCTCAGTAGAAACTTCCTGGATGGATCTGAAGTGGCTTTGTTGTTGCTAAGAAAAATGTAGAGAGAAATGTTTGGATGTTGTTCGGCTGACGATGACAATGACCAACGATCCAAAAATATACATTATGCCTCCAAAAAGCATTAAAATGTAAATAAAACTAATTCATGTGTTCACCAGATTGTGGTGTAAATGTGTCAGTTGCTGCTTTTACCTTGATGAGTCATTCTCCTTCGGATAGTCCTCAGTCAGGTCACTATCAGAGGTAAGGAGTCTCTTTCTCTTCTCACTCCTGAAAAACAAGGACACGGAAACAATTCACAAGCCTGAACAGAATATTAAAACACTGAAATGCACTAAATCTATGCACTAACTCTATGCACTAAACTGAAATGCACTAAATCTACGCACTAAATCTACGCACGACACTTTGCTATGTTATTAATATTATTACTATTATTATTATTATATATGCTGTTGCTGCCATTACTATTATTACTATATACTGTAATATACTACTATTATTATTATACCGGCCTTATTTCTTCTTATTATTAATATAATTATTATTACTACTATTATTATTATTATTATTATTATTATTATTATTATTATTATTATATATCATATTATTTTACTTAAAATTACTTTATTTATATTTTTCATTTTATTTATTTTTATATTGTTTATTATCTATTATTACATATTATATTATATTATATATATTATACTGTACTATTATTATTATTATTATTATTATATACCGTCTAGTCAATATAGCATTGTTGACATCATATCACCAGTTTAATTATTACCATCATCTTGCCAACCATCCTACCAACTGATGTTCTTTTTTTAACTTCTTAAGTGTCCTTGTTCTATTCTGTGTTGTTTTTTTTCTTTCTATTGTTGTTTTTATTTATGCTACCTCAGTATTTTATTCTATTGTATTTTATTTTATTGTACTTGAATACCGGACTGCTGTGACAACTGAATTCTCTCTATATCTATCTAAAGACATTTAAAAAAAACACAACAACTTACAAAATGTAAGTTAAGTACTCCTTTATGAAGCTATACAGGAAGATATTTAAAAATGATTGATCATGTGATATAATTGCATAAATTTCCATCATACCTATTCTCAGAGAGTCCAGAGCGAGTGGGGGTGGAGGCGGCTCTGCTCGGGCTGCCCAGAGGCTTCCGCGGTGTCGTGTCTTCTCGGCCTTCTGCACTCTGCCTCCTCAGTGTTGTCTGGAAGATGTTAGGAATCTGGATATTTAAGACCAACATAAGGAAACGCTTGTCTAAATTAAAAGTTTAGATCGTGGTTTTGTGTCCTTGCTCACCTGTCTCTCCCCTGATGGGTTGGTGTCATTTTTTGCAGAGCGGTTCCCGAGCACACTGAAGTTTGCACTTCCATGGGACGATTTTAAAACTGAAAAATTAAAGAGAGAAGAAGAAACTCAGGACATAGCATGTGTAGGACATGATTGAAGTGAGTGTGAATACAAAATCCAATAGGAAATCTGTCTTTGCGGGCTGTTGGGAACTATAAACACTTTAAACTGCTATTAATTACCAGGGTATTTATAATCTGGACAGCATGATTTTCAATGCCGTAAAAAATCAGTGGTGGAATGTAACTAAGTATATCTACTCAAGTGCTGTACTTTAGTACAATACTGAGGTACTTGTACTTTACTTGACTATTTCCATTTTATGTAACTTTATACTTCTACTTCACTACATTTTGAGGCAAATATTGTACTTTTTATTCTGCCACAATTTATATGACAGCTTTAGTTACTTTTCAGGTCAGGATTTATTAATTAAATTAAATCCCATAACAGTATATATAGTAGTTAAAATGAGTCCTGGCGTGAGACAATAAACTGCTGCTTCCATAACTGCATCAATAAAAAAAAAAAATAATCTAATATATTTGACAACCGAGTGTAGCCTTTCTGAAACTTTTGATACTTTAAGTATTCAGTATATAACATTCTTCCACCACTGCGTAAAATACAGAGACTGCTCTTTCAGTCTGTATTGAACTGATAGACTGGCTGAAAGAAGGTGATGTGTAATGTACAGAGGAGAGTCTATATTTATGAAACAGGCAGCTAAGCTAATAAAAGATGCAAATTTACTGAAGTATAAACAAACGTAATGCCTCTGTCCCTATTGGGGAGTGTTTTGGCTTTAGTCCCAAAAAAGGAATGCCAGCCAACAAGAACAAAGCTGTTTTTGGGCAATCTTTGTCATTTTATTTAGCAAATATAATGGACTGCCTTTAAAAAAAACAGAAAAGATCTGCTGCAGCACACAGCTGATCAGCTGGAAGCCTGGACATGGCAGAGACAGGCACCATTTAGCCTTTTTTAAATACTGAATTAAGATTTTTTTTTTAAACAATTCAGTGTTGGCGATTGCTGGAACAGTGGCAAGACTATTACTCCACAAACTAAGACAGGTTTGAGGAGTTTTATTGTTTCTGTCTCAATATGTGTATGAAAGTATAAATATGGGAGGTGGAAAACTGGAATTCAAAGTCTGCAATGTTGTATTTTTCTGTTCAATAATGTAGCAAAAAGGTGTAAAGAGGTTTCTTATCTTAACAAGAGCAAGAAAGGAAAACATTTACCTGCTAAAACGGCTGAACTGAGAGTCCCACTAAATGCTAGTCTCTGTTCAAAAAAAGGTTTTAAAGCACACACAATTACCATTCCTTAAGCCTTTTCTTTTAAACTAAGAACACCATTCATGGGCCTGGAAAATAAAAGACATGGTTCATGAAGCCATGTGAAGCTTCACTGGCACATCACTGATTTACAGGCTGTTGCCATGTCAGTGTGAGGTCAAGATGTGCGATTATTTGCTCAATTTAAATTCAGAAAATCAAAGGCCTGTTTTGTGAAATTTGTGTCTGAACAGCTGAGAGAGGCTTAATTCACTGTAGCCTGATATCTGTAGACCTCTTCAAGAAGAAACTATAGATAAAAATGTAAGGTTACTACACTGAAGTGTAAGTTAATCAGAAAGAAATGCAACAAGATAAAATAAAATGTGTTATCTAATCTGACCATTTCTTATCGCATGCCATGTTAAAGTCTAGTTGAAACATTTAGTCCTCCCCGTTGTAGCTAAATGTGGTGTATGTTTTCTTTTAATTAATTATAAATACTTTGTTATTATTATTAAAAAGAAAAAGGGTCATGGCATCTCAGAAATGCTCCTTTCTAACAGTCAACATTACTTTGAGAAATAAAACCACAGCACAGCTGTAACTAAAAATAATGACTTTTTACCCCACAAAATCAGAAACCACAACAGGAAAACTGTTGCTGTGAACCATCAACAAAGTTCTACAAGTTCTTAAAACAAGCAGTAGTGTAATTACTTGTCTTTCCCAGCTTCAGCTTTTCCAGGTAGTCTTTAGTCTTCTGAACCAAAGGGGGAGGCAGCTTGTCCAGAGTGATGACACTGTTGTCCTTTAGAGTCAGCACCATTCTGGTCAAATTCTGGGTAACAGTCTTCAAGTTCTGGTTCAGCTGAGGGCAAGACATTAAGATAAGATAAGATAAGATAAGAAATACTTTATTCATCCCAGCAGAGAAATGTAGGTATTCCAGCAGCCAACATACACACAACACAACACAACACAACACATGTATACATACATATTCCACCTATACAGAACATGAGCCCACAATACATAGCCTAGTATAGAGGAAGTGGAATGGATGGTCCATGTGCATTAGTAGCTGTTACTCATAGATAACAGTTACAGCAAGTGTGCAAATATACAGGTGTGTAAATACATAAACAGGTGTGCAAAAAACATGTGCAAAAATACAGTTTGGTAAATACAGTATAAGCAGCTAAGCTAAAATTTAAATAAATATTCTTCTGTCCATTATGATTTACTGGACCTGAACCAGATTCAAAGCCAGGTTTATCACAGTCAACATTATGCACTCATGCTCTACAGACATAAGCTGGGTTTAAAAAGGTAACAGCTTGCCTACTGCAGAAGGTGACAGTTGTCAGAATGCCCATAGAAACAGGTTTCAGCACACCTACAGCAACAGAAGACAACTGTCCGGTGTCCCACTTCCTCATTCCACGTTTGTGTGTTTTGCCATAATATTGTTACATACAACAAGGACGATATATTTTCCCAGAAACTATGACAATAAATGATAGAATCGTTTGTGTCGTTTTAGGATCGTTTTATGCCACCGATATAATGACATTAGAGCATAATAATCCAAAACATCCTTTTCAACGGCAATTCATTGTTAAATCTCAAGAATATTAAACATTGTAATTGAATTGTGTAAAAATAAATATTAAAACATCCTAGATAAATAAAACGTAAATGAATAAACTACAATTGAAACAAATAAAATAGACTCTCAGGCTCTGTTAACAAAAAAAATCCACTGAGATAAATATTTTGAATTATATTACATACATATATATATATATATATATATATATATATATATATATATATATATATATATATATATATATATATATTAAACAACATATAAAGAGCTGGAATTGCTGATTGGGAAATATTGTTTTTCTTCTCCGGCAAATTGTACTGCCTGTCAGACATTTGCAGCTTTACTTTCAACACAACACAAAAAAGCCCCACAAAAACATGTCTGCATTACAAAACAATGCGTCCACTTTTAGCCTCCCACACAGAGCAGGCTGACTGACATTAAAGGGAAAGAAGCAGCGCAACTAACAAAAATGTTGATTGCTTATGTAAACAAACACGCATTTAATTGACGATATATATCGAGTCCAGAAAAAAACCCGATTGTGTCCATTTTATATATATCGAATGATAAGTCGATATAGTGATTATTGTGACAGGCCTACATACAACTGCTTCCTTTTAATCCTAACACAAGAACCTTGATCTTGTGAGAAAATGTGTGTTGGTTTTCTTGTGTAAAGAGTGCTCACCCACTTGGTAATGAGCAAGCTCATTAAACTGGATTATAACACCTGTTTCCTTCCTACTGTGACTGTCAAAATGTAATTTGTGAAACAGGCATATTGTAAACCACTAGGTGGCAATGATCCTAGTTTGGGCAATGTGACAATGTTTATTGTGAGATTTTAAAAGATACCTTTTAACCCCTAGTCGGTCTCCATTGTGTTTGTTTCTCATGCTCTTTGAGCATCATATTCTTCAGGGGTACATTGAATATTTCCATTTGCATTGAACTATTGCAGGACTAACTATTCCAGTAGAGCCACTGGTGGACTCAGGATGTTTGGGGTGCCAGCAGGGCACGCCATCATGTTTTATTTACTACAGGGCACTTTTGCAACGTTTTTTTTCCTTGCACATTAGGGCAGTAGTTCTCAACCTTTTTGAGTTGCGACCCCCAATTTAACATGCATGTTGTCCGCGACCCCTGCTCAACCAAAAAAATTAACAGAATTACCAAAAAAGACACAAAAAGATAGAAGAAAACTAACATACTTAAAAAAGAAACAAAATGACCAAAAGAGACACAGAATGGCCCAAAAAAGGAAACAAAATGTCCAAAAAAAGTCACAAATTGACCACAAAATGATCAAAAAAAGACACATAATAACCAAAAAAGACACAAAATGACTAAAAAAACCCACAAAATGACCAAAAAAAAAAGACATTAAATGACCAAAGACAGAGCTGACTTCCAAAATGATTTGGCAACCCCCAGAAATCCTCTCGCGACCTCAATTGGGGTCCCGACCCCAAGGTTGAGAATAGCTGCATTAGGGCACTGGGGTTTGTTCTAGGAATTATTTCATTGCATCTCTTTTTGGTGGAGAGCTCTATCACTTCACAATGACATTCCTGAAACCTGATATTGTGCTATCTTGACACAAAATGCAAACAAGTTTGAATTAATCTCATCTCACAGTGTGACATGCAATGGACGAAGATTGCTGTTGTCACACAATGTCCTATTCTTTCAGCTCCCTGTCATTCAAATGTAGCACCTTTCTTTGGGTCTTCTGTGCAAATTGCAGCATAAATCATTCAGACAAACAATTTTTATGTTGTGTTTTGATAGAATCATGTGCATGGTCCCTTGCAGGTTTTAAATCGTTAATAATTTTGGTCTACAAGATTTAGTGAGTTTCCCTCTCTTCTCTGTTCTTTCTGACTCTGTTGTTCAATGTGTACTCCTTTATGATCGTCATGCACATTGTTGATCACTTGAGCTCACTAAATTAACAAACCTTCAGTCAAAAGAACTTTTGCAAAATTCAAATATCATCTTTCATGACTGTTAAGTCTAAAAAAACTATGTTGGTGGAGTCATATGTGGAGTCATCTAGACTTGAAACTCTATGTTTCATGAGCTAAACCTTGCTCCATCTTGTCGAGGAAAAGAACTAGCAACAACAAGCAGCTGCCATATCACCTGCTTTCCCTGAGGCATCTGATATGTAGATGATGAAGAGACAAACATCAAAGAATACTCTGATGACATTTCTACAGATAACACAGATGTTTCCAAAAATATGAGATGTGGACCTCAAAATATCCCAGTAAAACATCTAAAGCAATGTTTTAGCAGTTGTACCCATTATTGTATCAATTAAACATAAACACATAAAAAACACCAATTGAGTTGTATTTGTAGAAATAAATAAGTATCTAATAAATACAAGAACAAATGGAACATTACCTGAAAGGTTTTTGAAGCTCCGCCACAGTTGAATCTCAGACAGAGGCTTACTTTGTTGTCTTTTTCCAGGATCTCAAAAGTCCCCTCTTTCCATCTGGTGGTGCCCAGGTCCAAGCTGGTCAAGCGGATCTTAACGGGGCCACCGCTGGAGAGTTTGGGCACTATGGTTGACATGGCTTACTATCCAGTTGGTGCACTTTGGAGACTGGGACTTGTGATGAAACAAATCCTAAAGAGGATTTTAAATTAAAATAAACTGTCAGTACATGGAGTGTGTCATTTATAACCCATTAATGTCTAGTATACATAGAGTCAATTATATATGTCATGCTTTTAACATATCAGAGCCACCAAATGATCGTTTTGGGCGAGATGCATGTAGGTGGCGGGAGTAATGAAACTGGAGAAGGGGATATTGTGAGGAGAACTCATTAGCTATAGTTTTAAGACTGTTTAAGACAGGGTTTGGGATACTGGCAATCTACCATCCATGTGGAAACAAGCAATAATCATACCTATTCTAAAACCAGGAAAAGACCCCTCAGATGCATCCAGCTACAGACCTATTGACATCACATTTATGCAAAAATCATGGAAATAATGGTCACAGAAACAATTCTGTATTGTGCTTAGTATCAGACGTCAAGAAAGTACAGACAAACAAGGAAGTGGTGATTGGGGTTTTCTTTGATGTTGAAAAAGTATACAACATGCTGTGGAAAGAAGGACTAATCAATTAAGTTAAAAACATTGGACATTGGTGGTAGAGAATTCAATTGGATGTTGGATTTACTACTCGGCAGGAAAATACAAGTTTGAGTAGATGCAGAATACTCCAGTGTTTATGCGAGGGAGAATGGTAGGAAGTGTGTAGCCAATAACCTTTTCACATAACGATAAATGACATCTTTTCCAGGTTGACCAAAGTGTGGGAAAATCTTTGTATGCTAATGATGGGGCTTTGAGGTCAAGAAGGCGTTACGTATTGTTTGCAAGTAAGAAAATTGCATTCAACTGCAATAGTTGAAGTAGAAAAATAGACAAGTAAATCCATCTGTAGCAAAACTAAAGTGATTTGTTTCTCAACATGGCATAAAATAGCACCTATATCTCAAAAACGGTATGAACAACCTGTTGAAGAAGTAAAAGTAATTAGATTTCTCTGTGTATGGTTTGATGGAAAGCTCACATGTAATCCTGATATAGGAAAGGTTCTGAACAAATGTAAGAAAATCATCAATGTACTCCATTGTTTGGCAGAAGAGCAGTGAGTAGGTCATCTTTACAAAACATATAGTGGGCTCTCATGAGATCTGTTTATGATGGGTGTAAAGCTTTTAATGTCAGCAGCAGAATCACACCTCAGGAAGTTGGATGTCCTACAAGCTCAGGCCCTGAGAATATGTAGTGGATATTTTAAATATTCTCCAGTATCAGCGATGTAGGTGGAGATGCAAGAGAAGCCACTAAGAATAACAAGATTCAAGCTAATGCTGGCATACTGGGTCAATCTCCAGGGGGATTGTGATACGCATCCTGCAAAAAGCATCTTACCAGACTGCTGGGAACACAATGAGTCACATGAGTTTTGGATGGACTGGTTATAATGTCAATTTTTTTCAACTACAGTACAACCCTACAGTTCCAATCTTTCCCATTGCTCCCTGGTTATTTCCCTTGCCAAGTGTAGACCTCAGTATACATCAGGAATTCAAGAATAAGTCAGAACAACTTTTAACATGAAAATCGTTCCCGCTTATTCTTCAGTTCCTCGCAAAACAAGCACTAAGAGTTTGGCATATATACCTTCCACTAAACAAAGTTGAAGTTAAATCTTGCATTGGGATATCAGTGAGACAGGAAGACACCTATATAATATACAAAGACATGTTGGTAATGGAAAGGAGATGGGCTTTAAACGTATGGAATGAAATCTCATCGCTCGTCACAGAATGGGTCATACATGGCTCAAGCATTTATTTTATAAAATAAGCAAGCATCCAACTGGAAAATGCAAACACTGTAACCAGAACCTGAAAATGTATTTTTATCCATTGTATTATCTGACATTCAGAGAAACCACCTGTTTCAGACGCTAAGTGAGGCAAAACATCATAACCTCACTTTCAAGGCTTTTGGGGGAAACAGCAGGCAAGACAAATAACATTAAGTTCCTAAGAGAAAGTGATCTAGCAAAATAATCTAGGTTCTCCCATTTTTTTGTTTTGTTGTGTATCCTGCAATCATCTCTCCTCACACTGTAATCCAGATGGTGGCAGTAATGCACCTTAAAGTTGGTTTGCCAACCGGCAAAAAACACCAAAAAAGAAGAAAAAACACACCGTTATAAATGCCATTGCTCCACAGGCAGATGACAAGCATAAGCTAATGAGCGCAATGATAAACCACACCAATTTGAAAACACCACTTAGCACTAATATTTTACGGCTTATTAAAACAGCAAAACTCTTATTTGCTTGGTTCGTGTTACTCAGCTGAATATACACACACATTATATACACACACATTATATATATATATATATATATATACACACACATATATAATATGTGCACACACACACACACTCACACATGTATGTATATATATATATATATATATACACACACATATAATATGTGCACACACACACACACACTCACACATATATATATATATATATATATATATATATATATATATATGTGTGAGTGTGTGTGTGTGTGTATTAAGCTAGCCCGCTATGGCCAGTGTTTTACTACTGAGCGCTTGTTGAAAGTCACAACAAACTCCCAAGCAACGCAGCACCAACCACAGATAAACAACGGTTCACTCTAACATAGCGGTTACAATCACAGCAAAATGTACACAGTCAGGGTTAAATGTTTTTCAAAGTGTGGTAACTCACGATAGTTATGTTAGCTGGCTAGCGGTCCCCAAAAGAGTCAATGTAGCCTGGTTAGCATGAAGCATTAAACTAGCCCAATGGCCAATCTGTACCGAAGATGCACACAGACACACTGCGAACAGCGCTCACTGCTTCTGACTTGGTCACCGTTATTATGACAAAACCAACACTCGCAAAAATGTACAAAACCTCCTTAAGTTACTGAGAAGCACTGGGGGGAGCCTGCAGTCAAGCCCGATGTCTGAGATGTAGATGTGGTTCCCTCATCTGCGGACGCTGAATGGATGGGGAGGCCGACATTAGCTAGCAGGCTAGCGGGAACTAGCTAACTGGCTAATTTGCCTGATTGTAATTTGGTGATGAAAACAGTGTCGCGTTTTAATTTAATCGTCGCAGTTCCTTACCTGTCGATGATACGTGCTCCTCTTGAAACTTTTAAATCACAGCGTCGTTTCTGTAGGTCCTCCGAGGGCAGAAAGTTTGTTTTGCCGGCATTCACCTGCTCCCAGTCCGTGTGTTGTTGACAGCGGACCCGCACGACGCCTCGCAGCACTGCGCGATGATGGCGGGAATGTGAACATTTACAACGGAAATGACAAGCGAGAGTTCGTCCCAGCGTCTCCTCTCGCGATATTTCAAATATTGAGGTTGCCTCCATTGCTAACACACACACAAAAAATCGCTATTGGATTATGTTGTAAATTGTTCCGTTTTTAGTTTTCGAGCGTCTTTTATTGCTCCAGATAAATGAAAAACAATGAAGTTTTGCTTTCCTGTTATCGCAATCAAGTTATTTAGCTTGTAATATTAATGTTCGCGCGTAACTACTGGTTTCCATTTGTCAAGCCGTTTAACGCTAGCGGCTAGCTAGCTTGAGCTAGCTGCTAGTGCTGTTGGTTACGCAAAGTTTGTTTCATTGAAGCTACATTAGTTAGCAAATACACTGGACTTCAACTGATACAGTGGTTTTAACAACACTTTGGGTCCGCAAAAAGCTTCAGAGGATGCTGGCGACGGGAGCTGTGAGTATCTAATATCAGTGTACCTTATTGTATGGCATCAACCACATTTCCCGTCTTTTGTTTGTTTTGCCTAGATTGTTAAAAACAATCTTATTAAACACTACATGACAGTAATATAACTTAACACATTGTATATTATGTTCCAACTCACATTTGAAGCTTTAGTGTTTACACTTAGTGAAATAATTAACCCTATAAAGCCAAGTGTATCATATTAGATCCAGTTATTTTTGAGACCTCTACATCATCAAAAACCTGATGTATACATGTGTTGAAGATAAACAAACTGAGCAACAAATTGCACAAAAATACCAGATGTAGCAAAAATGATATGCAGGTTCCACGAGTGGATCAGTCATTGCTGCATTAAAAAACTTCATATCAGCAGATGTATGATGTTGTGTTATATGGAAAAAATATGTATTTTGCATGTTTGAGGAAAAAGGAAAAGTTAAAAATGTTGTTGTTTGATGTTTTTGTTAGTTCAAGAAAAACAAACTGTGAGCAACAAATTGCACAAAAAGACCTGATGTATCAAATATGATACAAATTAGAATTCACATATGCAATTTATTTATTTTTTAAAATTCGTCAGCAAGTTAATAAGCACTCGGTTTTAAAAAAAATTGAATTTTCTGGCAATTATTTCATGGTTCAGGCTTTATTTATAGACCAGTCCACCATATTAAAATATTCTAGATGGCTTCTGCATTAACTTTTTACATTTCCCTTATTTAGCCTGGCATATTTAGTATATTTTTGAAACATAGGGATCTCAGGATATAGCTGCCTGCTCCCACAAAGTCAGATATGTTATTTTCCGATCCCTTGCTGTCAATTATGTGATACCCTACTGTGGCCATGTGTATATGTTATACATAACATGTGTTATGGTCAGCAAAATAGCACACAATCTTTCTCATACTATTGTACACAGTACATACAGTCTTGGAAAAAAATATTAGACCTCTCTTGTTTCCTTCAGTTTATTGTTCATTTTAATGCCTGGTACTAAAAGTACATTTGTTTAGAAAAATATAACGATGGCAACAAAATAGCTCATCAGAGTTTAATTTAAGAGCTGATATACATTTTCCATGGTTTTCTTGGTAATGGTTTAGGTCAGGCATGTCCAAACTATTCCACAAAGGGCCGTGTGGCTGCAGGTTTTCGTTCCAACCAAGCAGCAGCACACCAGACTGGACTCAGTTAATCAACTGATCTCAGTCTTCAGACAGTTGATTGGTCAAACTATGTGCTTTTGCTTGGTTGAAACGAAAACCTGCAGCCACACGGCCCTTTGTGGAATAGTTTGGACATGTCTGGTTTAGGTTATTATCAAGAAAACCATGGAAAATGGCTGTATGTGTGTTATATTGTTATGGTCAGCAAAATTGCACATAACCTTTCTGATACTAATTGTATACAGTATGTATGTTTACAATTTAATTGGATTGTGATGATTGATGCATTTACCCTTCCTTTTATAGGCCGTAACTAACGTCACAGCCCTGGCCCAGGTAGACCGGGAGAAGATCTACCAATGGATCAATGAATTGTCCAGCCCAGAGACCAGAGAAAATGCCTTGCTGGAGTTAAGCAAGAAACGTGAGTCAGTGCCAGACCTGGCACCAATGCTCTGGCACTCCTGTGGCACCATTGCTGCCCTGTTGCAGGTATGAACCAAGTCCCGACATATTTACATGTTTATGTTCATTATATCTGCTGTTGTGTGGCCTTCATGATGCGTTAAAATGATTTATTTCCTCATCTTATTTCTTTCTCTTTATTAGGAAATTGTGAACATCTATCCATCAATAAACCCACCAACCCTGACAGCTCACCAGTCTAACAGAGTTTGCAATGCCTTGGCACTTCTGCAGTGTGTTGCCTCACACCCAGAGACACGGTAAGGAGGATTTCATTAAATTAAAAATTGCAGTGTTTTTTGTAACTCCTTTGCTTTTTTTTAATGCGGCAGTGGCAGGCTTTCAGTCCTACTTAATCTATAGAGCAGAGGAAATGTATTCCTCTACACCTGACACAATATGCTCTAAATTTGTATAAACATCGTCAAATGTTGACGTATCATTCAGAACAGCGTCAAATCGTCACTTGCAAACAATTTCAATGAGACTTCATGTGACGATGTCATGTTGCAGTATAATTTTTTAGTGACTGTTAAAAGGTAATCCCCAAGAACTGATGTCTCTATCAGACACAAAACCTGACTCTTTTCCTTTTTATAAATTATTTTTTTTATTGATGTAGGAATATGCCTTACATCCAAAGACTGAGGCTCTAATCATTGTTTTTTTTATGTTTTTTTTTTGTGTCCATTGTCAGTAAAATCCATATAGTTATAAAGGTGATATCTGATATTTACTGTGTATATAAGTCTGGTAACGTTGATTTAAAACGCCTGACTTCTTTACTCCTTACCAGGTCGGCTTTTCTTGCCGCTCACATCCCTCTCTTCCTTTACCCTTTTCTGCACACTGTGAGCAAAACACGTCCATTTGAGTACCTGCGACTTACCAGCCTTGGAGTCATAGGTAAACTTTACTCCTGCTTATGTGTTTTTACTTTTGAAATGAAGGTTTCACATGAAAACTGTTCATTCATTGCTCTCATTAAGCTATTTTTCTGTGTTTAATGCAGGTGCTTTAGTCAAAACTGATGAACAAGAAGTGATTAACTTCCTCCTCACCACTGAAATCATCCCACTGTGTCTCCGCATCATGGAATCAGGGAGTGAGCTCTCCAAGACGGTACTTAATTAACAAAACAACTGCTTTTCATACAGTCCTCTTTATATACATATACCCAAGCTTGACTGTTAGTATGCAGTTATAGAAAAAAAAACCCTTGTCCAACCACAACAGTTTTTCCTTCAAGTACACTGTTAAAGAGACAGTTTTGTTCTTTTTAGTGGGGTTGTGCAAGCTAAAAGGGTACAGGAGTACCAGCATCTAATGTACTGCCTTGGACGGGGGTAGCAGCAAGTTAGCAGTATTTTGGCCACTTAAAAAAAAGTGTAATATTGCAAAACGTGTATACTATTAAGAAAATATTCACTATTTCACCTTGATGTTCAACAGCCCTTTACGACAGGAAACTGAAACTGTTATCAATGCTCTCTTTAAAGCTTCCAGACTTCTTTGACAACAACAGTTATTTTAGTCACAGAACACAGGGGTTGCTGGTCTACTGCTGCCTCGATCAATGTGTTATTGTGTTTGTGTGTGAACTCACACAATAACACAAACAAACTAACCCAGCAAGGCAGCGGTTGACCAGCAACTCCTGTCTTCTGTGAGTTAAAATTACTGTTGTTGTCAAAGGAATCAAGTGGTGGATAATAGATGGATATAACGGCTTCAGCTCCCTGTGGGAAAGTGCTGTTGGACCATAAGATAAAGTAGTGAAAATATTCAAAATATAGCATAAATGTGCCTCCATCCACAGCATTATATTGCTTAGCTTCCATACTGGTACTCTGCAAAACTTGTGTGTGTGGTGACCACCACCTACTGTAGATAATACACTGACTGTGAGTACCTCATACAACCAAACTATCCCTTTTAATTACTCATTCTGTGATCTAAATTATGTACCTAATCAGACTGTGATATCAGCTAACATCTCACAATTCTTCTCATTTTTTTGCTGGCAGGTTGCTACTTTCATACTGCAGAAGATCTTGTTGGACGACACAGGACTGGCCTATATATGTCAGACTTATGAACGTTTCTCCCATGTGGCCATGATCCTTGTAAGTGTTCATTCTGAAGCCACCGAAATTTATTGAATTCAACCTTCTGCCTTTCTCTGCACTGTGGCATTAATAGTATATTGAATATGATTTTGTTGTGTCTCTTTTCAGGGCAAAATGGTGCTCCAGCTCTCTAAAGAACCCTCAGCTCGCCTGTTGAAGCATGTTGTTCGCTGCTACCTTCGCCTCTCAGACAATCTCAGGTAGAGTAGCGTTCCACAGATACAGCATATATTAACTTTGGCTCTTGGCTTAATGGTGATTTGTGTAAGTGGGTTCCAGTTCCTCATGACCCTGGAACTTTTAACAGGGTAGAGAATATGACTGAATAATTTGATCACCATTACTCGCCACTAGAAGGAGCCATTACACAAATACAGTCTGTGGTGACTGTCAGTTAATCAGCCTATGGTCCGAACTGAATGTTTGTACACTTATTGTTTATGACATAATGATCAGAAACTGTGACTGCTATTTTGATAATCAATTTACAATTAATTTCTAAATACTTGGGTTTCAAGCATCAGCCTTGCAGATGTTAAATGTGTCATTAATGTTATCATAGAAAAAGGTCCTGAAGTCAGCAGTTCTTAAGATTAAGGTGATTTACATGGACCAATGCTGTTATCTTATCATAGTCAAATGTTATTTGACTATTCATTTGACCCAGAGAGAGGTCAGCAGCAGGGAATAATATCATAATTTTGCTTTTTGATCATCAGTGAAGCACATTGTTCACATTCAGAACTGAATGTTTGTACACTTATTGTTTATGACATAATGATCAGAAACTGTGACTGCTATTTTGATAATCAATTTACAATTAATTTCTAAATACTTGGGTTTTACAGCCTTGCAGATGTTAAATGTGTCATTAATGTTATCATAGAAAAAGGTCCTGAAGTCAGCAGTTCATAAAATGAAGGTGATTTACATGGACCAAATGCTGTTATCTTATCATAGTCAAATGTTATTTGACTATTCATTTGACCCAGAGAGAGGTCAGCAGCTCTTAAGAGGGAATAATATCATAATTTTGCTTTTTGATCATCAGCGAAGCACATAGTAAGGTCAGAAAAAAGAAAAGTACACTGCAAATTATTTGTTTCTTACCAAGATAAAAAAAAACAACTTAGATTTAGAAGGGTGAGATAATTTATTTTGTTTTAAGAGTTAATTTCTTATTTTAAGTGTTCAACATAATTATTTCTAGAAGAATCTTAATTCAAATTGAAATTATAATTGAAATTATTGGTCTATGCAGCAAGATAATTTCCCTCAGATTTCGTGTTTTATTTTGTTTTTAGACACACCTTTTTTGCAGTGTAGAAATAAACGGCTCTCTCAGTAATATTCAGATCTCCACAAAGCGGAAAGTCAAACAAGGGTTTTGATTCTTACACAGTATTTGCATAGCACCTAGACCTGCAATATAATCAAAAAAGACATGGTTATCTGACCCTTTATGACATGGTATCTTGTCAAAAGTTCTTGTGTTTTCATCAATGACTCTAATCAAGAGTACAGAGCTGCTTCCAGAACATCTTGTGGATGAATCCACCGCGTATGGCACACAGTACCGGGTTCTGCTAACCTGTTCACTGCAGGAAAGCGTTGTGTGTTTAAAATTTAAATTTAGCCCAGGGGTAGGCAACCTGTGGCTCTTCAGGCCATCAACATCGGATCCCTGTGGCTGTGACCAAAGAATTATACGAAATAATAAGTTATTTCTTTACATTTTAATTTATAATTGGTGTAGGCCCAATCAATTTGTGTTCTTCAATTGGGAAAATGTGTGGTTTATAAACGGCAGTAAAACATTTAATTTTTTACATTTTAGTCAACTGAAAGGTGCATCATAGCTCATGAAAGTCTACGGCCAGGCACCTTAACCTCTACATTTTGCCAACTTCAAGTCTAGTTTTGAATTTCCCTCGCCAGGCTATTTTTCCTGGGATGTTTCTGAGCAGTCTAGCCTTTTATTTGCACTTCGCTCCTCACAGCATTCCGACAAAACCATATTAATAACTGCTTATTGTGACCTATTAGTAATGTTGGTAGGCTGTTAAGGCTGTTATGTTTTCTTCTATTTTTTTGGTCAACAATAGCTCTTTTGTTAGTAAAGGTTGCCGACTCCTGGTCTAGCCCATTACAAGCTAGTATCTCATATAAGGCATATCAGGAAAGCATATATCATAGAAAGGTTATACTTGAAATGTAATAGATCGGTCTGTAATAATAAGCAGGAGAACCTCCAGAAATGGCAGCCTTTATCTAGAAATAGGCTGTGTCCCAAAGTCAAGGAAGGACCCTCAAACGGCTGAATTTGAAGGATACTTTGTCATCAACATCTGCCGAAGGACCGTCCCAATGTCCAGGATCCTCAGGACAGAGTCCTTCTTTTGCCCAAATTCCAAGGATGAATGTGTCTTCCATGCGCCGAGTACCCATAAAGCCTTGAGCACATCGGTCTACCCATGGGTCTACCGGGAGATTTAAAAATGGCGAGTGAAGAAACGGTGACGCCGGCGGCACAATATGAATTTAAATATACAAGTATTTTCAGTTTACACTGAATATTTGTTCTCACATAACTTACAAAACTTGTGTTCAAAGTCACGCAATAAACATCAACTTGATACATTGTCAATTAAGCAAAACCTATGGCGTCTCAGTCGCTTAAGTTATTAATTGTTCATTCTTATGCGTCAGATGATTTACTATGTGCAAAGTATGCGTAGCTGTGCCATACAGAAAGCTATAAATTTGTTTATTGTGTTAACAGGAACCGACATCCAATATTATCTGTTATTGTTTTTTATAAATAACCGTTATTGTACTGTACTGTAAAATAAAAATAAAATCATAGAACACATCTCCATGGTGAGTTATGCGCTGCTGCTTTTATGAAACTAAGTAGTGGCCAAAGTCAGCCAGGATCAGTCAAATATTCAGGCTTACTCCACTTTGTGGCTTTTACTTTCTAAAACGTGGAGATTCAACCTTAAAGCATCTTCTTCCATTTCCACAAATATGTGGAAGAGTGCTGATGCCAAAGCCACATCATCTTGTGAACTGGCTTAGAAATTGCAGCGCTGAATTTAAGCAATGACGCACAGCTGCACACTTGGAAGGCTGTTCCATTTGTGCGTTATACCAGTGATAGGAAGGACTCTGGCCCCGCCTTTGGAGGACCCGAATCTGAAGGAAGGATCCTTGACCTTGGGATACAGCCATAGACTCTGCTCTGCATCAGTTTATCACATATGTGTATGTAATCCAGATATACTGTAGGTAGGGGTGTGCCATATCGTATCGTTCACAATAACATCGGTATATTTTTTTTATGGTTAAAAAAAATGCATATCATGATATTGGCAACATTCCTACTTCTTGATGTAGTGGTTAAAGTTGTTTTAATCACAAAAAGCTACTTCGTCTCTGTCGCTAAACACATGCAGCTTTCAAAATAAGAGCACAGTGTGTTAACAGAATCCACCACAGAACTTACAAGACTGTCAAAATAAGATGCCTTAAATAAAACATACAAGAACCTTTATTCTCCTTTACAAAATGTCATGAAAATATGCCCCCGGAACCCCTTAATGGTTATTTTTTATTATTTTCTCATACTCAAGGGTCAAGAGTAAATTTTTTTGTATTTGGCAACTGTCGAGATTTGCACTTCACACTACATTTTAGATTTTTATTTATTTATACAGACTAAAAAAAATCATATTTTCTATATCTTTTTAAGTATTTGGTAATATCGTCAAGAATATCGTTATCGCAAAAATAACCTGAAATATCGTGATATTCTTTTAGGGCCATATCGCCCACCCCTAACTGTAGGTACAGAGGTGCAGACTGGTTCACCACCAATATGAGAAGCTGTGTTCTTTTTAGATCAGGGTGTTGACAGAAAAGTACATTGGTTTGTGATTTTCCCCCTCAGAGCCAGAGAAGCCCTGCGTCAGTGTCTGCCAGACCAGCTGAAGGACAGCACCTTTGCCCAGGTGCTGAAGGACGACACCACCACCAAGCGCTGGCTGGCTCAGCTGGTGAAGAACCTGCAGGAGGGCCAAGTCACCGACGCCAGAGGCATCCCACTGGCCCCGCAGTGATGAGGACAAAGTGTGTGTCCACTGCAGGCACACAAGGACTCTCTCATCACTGTCTAGATTTTGTATTTTGCCAAATGTGGTGCTAAGACTGTCTGCAAAGTGATGGACAGCGAAGAACAAATAATAAAGGAAGATTTCTTTTGCTTTCCGATAGATCATTTACAGCAGTTTTTTGTCACTTCTTCACCACTGCAAACCTGTTTTTTAAGAGTCTGATTGTAGACTTTCCAAACTGATTCTGATAGCTGGTACTTGAGAATAAGATGTTATTTTATTCTGGTATTTGTTAATGAGGGAAATGTTTTTGGCAAGATTTCTCAAATTTGGTTTAGTAGGAGCTGTGTTAAAGATATGTCTGAGTAAGATATTTTACAGTTAAACAATCACCTATCATAACAAAACAAGAGTCATTTTTTTTTACAGTAAACTTCACTGAAAGTTATGTTAAGTATGAAAAAAATTAAGGTAAAATATAAATTAAAATGCAGTCTGTAGAACACTTATTGCTGCAGTTTACCGCACTGAACATATCAGTACAGATTTAAGACTAATGTCAGCTGTCCCAAAATATTTGTCCACTCTTGTCTTTTCCCCTGTAACTTCCTGGAACATTACCCTGTTATTTTTGCTTCTTGCTTTTCAAATAAGACTTTTTAATCTTCTGTATGGCTAGTTGTGTCTGTTCTGTGGTTTGATATTCCAGTATATGCAGCACTTCTGTTGCTGGTTTTGTATTTGGCGGCCCAGTAATGAAATTACTTGTCAGGAGTGAAATCCTGTGAGAAGATGATCTTGTTCAAGATATTTTACAACGTTAAAATACAGGTGCATCTCAATAAATTAGGATATCATAGAAACGTTTATGTTAATACAATTCAAAAAAGTGGAAAAAAATTATATAGATCCATTACACACAGAATGAAACATGTCTTAATTTTTTTATTTCTTCTAATTATGATTATGGCTTACATTTAATGAAGACCTAAAAAAAAAAAATTCAAAAATGTTTAATATAACAAAAGACCAATTTCAAAAAGTATGTTTAATATGGAAATGTTGGCCTCTGAAAAGTATGTCCATCTATATGACTCAATACTTGGTTGGGGCTGTTTGACTTGAACTACTGGAAATGAACTTTTCCATCATATTCTAATGTATTAAGATGCAAGATGCAGACAACTTCCTCAGTTAGTTTTCTCCTTTATCGTACAGTTTCTGCACAAATCAGAGGCAATTTTTTTTCTTCCATTTCCATTTAATTCATCAACATCAGGATGTCAATGCATCAGGAAGAGGCTTTGTCGACACAGCGACGGGTCATTTCAAGTTGAAACATTTCAACTTGTGTGAATATGCCAATGACACAAATTTCCCAAAGTGCGAATATGCATCAACAGTCATGGAAAAAGTGATTAGACCCTTGTTTTCTTCAATGTCTTGATGATTTTAATGCCTGGTACAACTAAAGGTACATTTGTTTGGACACATAATAAAAATAGCTGATAAGAGTTTAATTTAAGAGCTGTGTTCTAGCCATTTTCTATGGTTTTCTTGATAATAAACAAAATCATTATCAAGAAAACCACGGAAAATGTCTAGATATCAGCTCTTAAATCAAATTCTTATGAGCTATTTTTAGGGCCCGAGCAGGCAACAACCTGCGAGGTCCCTATTGTATTTCGTTGAGCTGTGGCTCACCAATCAGTCTGCTAGACCACTTTACTATTTTGTTGACTGAGTTTTTATTTTTCAATGAGAGGTTGCCGTCGGGGTGTGTAGGTTACAGGGGTCAGTCTATACCACCCCTATGAATTTCATTGCCTTAAGTGTTATAGTGTGGCCACGGTACCAAATATGAAATTAGACTGCCACCACAGTGCCACCGAGGGGCCGATCAATAAAACCTTAAAGGGTTATCCTCAGGAGGGCATTGACAATAATTGTACCAAGTTTTGTATAATAATGCACAAACTATCCCTTTAATCCTCATACAGTGTCTGAAGGAGGACTCTTAACTGATATGTATAAGTTAGAAGATGTACATTTACTCAAGTAATGGACTTAAAGTAAAATTTTGAGGTACTTTTATGTACATTTTATGTAACTTTATACTTCTACTCCACTACATTTTGAGACATATATTGTACTTTTTATTCCTCTACATTTAGCTGACAGCTTTAGTTACTTTTCAGATTTAAAATGAAAAACATGATACATTTAAAATGATTACCCATTTTTATACATTAAACCACTTAAAAGTTTATTAGGTAGTTAAAATGAGCGGAGTGGAGTCATTTCACAGTGTGGTATTAGTACTTTTACCGAAGTAAAGGATCTGAACACTTCTTCCACCACCACTGTCTTTTTTACTTCTTTACTTTTTTTTTTTTTTTGCAGAAGTGCCGGAAAAGCCGCGCATGCGTAGAATAAAAAATAAAAAATAATATATAATATAAAAATAATATAAAAATATTTTTTTTATTTTTTTATTTTTTCCCAAAAAAATGTACCTTTAGTTGTACCAGGCATTAAAATGAACAAGAAACTAAAGAAACGAGGGTGGTCTAATATTGTTTTCCATTTTTCTGGCACACTAAATAGTGTAGTAGTATGGGTATTGGAACGCCCCCCTTCATTTTAAACAATTGTTATTGTGCCCTCAGGATGTTAATAGTTAATGTAATAATCCCTTTGACATGGGGTAAGAGGAACTGCTTTCAGAACAACTGGTGACATTGATTTTGAAGGACACATTTTGTTATGACCACTTTAGTTGACAAAATGGTGGGAATGGTCAATACAAAGCCATAGTTTCTGATCATTTTTCAGTCAGTTGATTAATTAAATTGTTTGACAACAAATGCAGTGGCAGTGTTTTGATGAAGTTTTGAAATTGAGAGCTAGTTTAGTCAAGTTATTTTCAAGCTAGATTCATACTCTGACAGACAGATCGGAGAGAGTATCTCACCTGTGCTTTCAGAGTGCTCACTCTAACAGCCCTACAGACTACTCTGATGAGCCATAATTCCCTTTCACCAGTACATTAACAGATTGTAGCCCCCAATAGGCTCCATTATCCTCACAGCGACTGAGATGAACAACATCCATCGCGGAAACACCTTCGCTCAAACATTCCATTTGTGAGAAAACCTGATCCCCACAGAGCTATTCCTAAGTGTGCCTTCTGTGTTTTTGTCTATTTCCCCTTTATGAGGAGAAAGCTACAATAAAGTCATTATAGGCCTGGACCAGGGACCCTTTCAAATGGAAGTACATTAGCTTGGCTGGGCCGACAATTGGGAGAGTGATGTTTTCCATTTGTATGTTGCTCTGTTAAGATGCAGGTTCCACATTGTCATCCACTAATAACCTCCATGATCTGTTTGCATGGTTTAAACCAGTGGTTTCAAACTTTTTTGGGCCCAAGGCCAGTGGCGGTTCTACACAGGGGCTTACAGAATTAAAAAATTAATAATAAATGAATAACGATGAACAACGGAACAATATCTCATTGTACACAAAAGGAACCCAGAATGTGTTTGTGTATGTGTGTATATATATATATATATATATATATATATATATATATATATATATATATGCATTTCTCTTTGAAAGCCTGAGGAAAATGGGCCATTCAAGACATTGTTCAGAAGAACAGCGTACTTTGATTAAAAAGTTGATTGGAGAGGGGAAAACGTATGAAGAGGTGTAAACAATTATAGGCTGTTCAGCTAAAATGATCTCCAATGCTTTAAAATGGAGAGCAAAACCAGAGACACGTGGCAGAAAACGGAAGACAACCATCATAATGGATGGAAGAATAATCAGAATGGCAAAGGCTCAGCCAATGATCAGCTCCAGGATGATCAAAGACAGTCTGGAGTTACCTGGAAGTGCTGTGACAGTTAGAAGACGTCTGTGTGAAGCTAATCTATTTACAAGAGTCCCCCGCAAAGTCCCTCCGTTAAAAAAAAGGCATGTGCAGAAGAGGTTACAATTAGCCAAAGAACACATCAACTGGCCTGCTAATATTATGAATACTACTGTATATATATATATATATATATATATACAGTAGTGTTCATAATAATAGCAGTCCAATGTGACTAACCAGATTAATCCAGGTTTTTAGTATATTTTTTATTGCTACACATCACTGAACTTACTACTTTACTTCTTAAACTGTCCTATATAAATTCTTACTAGGACATATTTGACCTAAACCTAGATCAGAGGTTTTGTAGCCTAAATTCAATGAAACTGCAGCCTTTTTTTTTTTTCAACCACAATCTGCACGAGTATGTAAAATGATGCAACGAACGGCTATATGGGTCGTTTTAACCAAAGACTCATAAGGGTCACTATTGGTTGTTTCAGCAGGTGCAAGTGACAAGACAGGTGCTTTAACCAGCTAATCCACAGAGCCTCCATCTAACTCTTTTTGTGCCTAAAGCTAAACAACCTGCGACCGCTTGACATTAACATTACCCACATGTTTAAAATAGCAATTATGACATTTACAAGTCTACAATGTCATTTAGCAGACACTTTTATTCAAATCGATGTACAAAGGAGATTTAATACAGCACCAGCAAAGATGACGCCAAGAAACATAGCAAGAGTAAGTGCCGTGGGTTTAGTTTGAGTCAGTTCAGTGCAATACTTGTCGTAATCATCTCTGTAGATCAAGTGTGAAGGTGTTTAGTAAAGCGCTGGTCTTCAGTCTCTTCTTAAAGATTGAGAAGGACGCAGCAGAGTTTCCCTAGGATGGAGTTTGGAAGTTGGTTCCACCACCGGGGCACCACAGAGGAGAAGAGTCTGGTCTGAGACGTAGAGCCCTTCAGCTGTGGAGGTTTGTGGGCCTGAACATTTAGATATGAGGACACGATGATCTCCTGCTGCCAGTAACAGGCTCATTTTGACCATACTGCTGTGAGTCATACTGCATTAATAGTGTGTGGTTGTCACAAAATTCCACAGCACACACATTGGGAACCACTGGTTGAAACTATAATCAATTTATTTTCACATGCACGTTGGACAGTTGAGGTCTATAGATTGGCGTGAGTGTGGTAGTAAAAACGGCATCTACCAAAAAGACTCTGCAGTGTGTGGCATACTGCCAAATTCTGCAGCATAATTCCTTTATCAGGGTTTACTCAGATTGTTGCAATCTCCAGATATCAGATTTCAGGATAGATGTTTTTTTTCTTGCACAATATGTAATTCTCATTGTTTTATGGTTTCCTCAACACAGCAGGCTTTTTTCCCAGAATTGTTATTGTTATCAGTGCTGATACAGAAACACAAGAGTCACTCTGGAGAGCATCAGCTATCACGCAGAGGATGAGAGAGAAAGACGGACAGAACGAGACTGGAAGGGAGTGACCCTGACCAGATGTGTTGAAGGGGTCTGCGGATGGCGGAGTAAGGGAGTGGCACGAAAGGAAGGAAGGCCGAGGGGAAGGGGGTGTGGAGGAGGAGGAGGAGGAGGAGGAGGAGGATGCGGAGGGAGCAGAGCGTACCAGCGTGCGGCAGCAGCAACTAGGGAATCAGGTTTCCCAGACCGAGCAGTAAGAGGGGAGGAGAGAGGAGGCTGAGCCAGATTTCCCTTCAGACACTCCCAGTCTTTTAAGGCCCAGAGCTCAGCTAACAGTCCCTGGACTCTCCTTAGGTCTGGATCTCAGCGTGCAGGGCCAGTTTGACATACACACCTCCCTGAACCTTATCTCAACCCTCTCAGTTTCTGAGGCCTTCCCTAGCAGAGCTGTCTCCTGAAGAGTACCTACCTCTGGAGGTCTGACTCCTCATATCCCTGGTGAGTATAACTCTTTTTCTCTATCAAGGAGTTTCTTTCTGTAGCTGCAGTTGCATACAGTACAGGCTTTGCTAAAGTGATTCTGTTATGTCATATTTCTGCCTCTGGTTCTAATTTACTGTGCACTAAGCTCCCTCCCCGCAGAAGTGTGGAGTTATGTATGGATTTTATAGGACGGACACTTATTTGTTGAATTCTTCACAGACGTGTGTGCAGGAAAAAGGAAATGCAACATTCTTGAGATGGATAAAACAGATTTAAACTTTAAACTAGAAAGAGACTACAAACAGGTAGTGTTCATAACTGAGTTGGTTATTCCCAATTTCCATCATGTCAGATGCCCATTAGTCATGTGTTTGTGTGTGCGGTCAGTAAACTCCTTGAAGAAGTGGCCTCGTGTGACTCATCCAGCCTGAGGAGAGAGCCAATCCAAAAGCATGGCCCCAAAAATAAAACATAATGTGACCTAATTACAGCTTAAAAGTCTGCACGTTATGCATGAAGGAGGGTGTGTAAAACTTTCAACAGTAGAATCTGAACAATGTCTTTGACGTGGCTCTTCAGTGAAGGAACAACACATAAATGTGGACATCAGTTTATGGAGCAAATAGCTGTGGAAAATAAGCCTCACTTTCATGGTCAGTCTGTTTTTTCCAGTAGGAGTGTGATATTAAGCTGTGAAGCTGCAGTGAATGCATTCCTTGCATCATGTCAGTCATACTGCGGCGAGAACTCTATTTCATTTTCTCCTAAAGGTGCCAGGGAGGGGGGCTGGCACAGGGGGTTGTAAAACACATAGAACCAAAGACTGGATCTTGTTGTTTCAGGAGACAATGAGAGGAAAGGATAGCTGTCAGACAGGAATACAGATAAACAGACTTTAGAAAACCTTCCCTTTTCAGGAAGCGTTTGATCCACATTTATCAGCGAACAACAGAGATAGCAGGAGTTTATCAGTTTTCACTGATATGCAGCAAGTTTACAGCACATTTGCCTCATTCGGTGCATCGCTCTGCTTTTAATTAGACACATTACGAGAGTGCAGGATAGGAGGGGTTGTATGGCGGTCAGATTGCAACATTCACAGACAGCATTGTTAGCAGCCCTGTGAGGCTGCGCAGTGGTGCCTTGAGCTAATGTTAGCATGCTAACAAGCTCACAGTGGCAATATTGATGCTCAGCAGTAGAGGTGGGGGGAAAATCGATAGAGCATAGTATTGCGATATTGTGCGTGGCAATATTTTATCGATTCATGGACGCCAAGTATTAATATTGCGTCCCGACGGCCGTCAGTATTTTCACCATTTTTGTTTTTTTCTGGAGGCCATAGCAGGCTCACTGTTAGGAATATACTGAATATACTGGCATGATATGAAACTAGATCTAAGGAATCTATAGGCACCACTTGCGTCAGGATATTGTGTTGGGACGAAATAACGCTGCTAAGTTAGATTTTTTTTTTTTTAATGTTTCATTCAAAAAAATTTATAAAATGTTGCAGTTGTTGTCATCCATACATGTTTGATTTCAGTTCAGTTTAGTTTGACTGAATACTTTGTTGGTCAGTCTTGTGAAGAAATAAAAAGACTGAAGTTAGATGAATAGACTGAGAATTTTCTCTTATTTGACAAAACAATTCTTGATTGAATTTAATTTTGTGGACACAAAATGCAGTTAAACAGTTAAATCACAATATATTGTATCGCAATACTTACTATGTCACAAAATGCTTAAAATCGCAATAATATCGTATTGTGACTCAAGTATCAGGATAAAATCATATCATGGGGCCTCTGGGGATTCACACCTCTACTTAGAAGTTATCAAATTCACCATGTCCACCATATTGGTTACCATCACCAAGTAGATTTTTTCCAGTTCAGTTTGTTCGCCATAAAAAAAGAACCCATTCAATTTTGGAATTGATATGAATTACAGCGTCCCTCTAGTTTACAGTTTACAAGCTGAGGCTAAGGGGAATTTCATTAGTTTAATCATGAATGACATGAATGAGACATTTAAAGAAAAAAGTTTGTACTTTGAAGAAAAAACTAAAAAAATAGCTCTGATGATAGATAAAACAAGTTGGGGTCCCGACCCCAATTGGGGTCGCGAGATGATTTCTAGGGGTCACCAAATCATTTTGGAAGTCAGCTCTTTCTCCACTGTGTTAAAGTGTTCATGTGTTAATGTGTTTTAGTCTTTTTGGTCAATTAATGTCCTTTTTTTTGGGTCATTTTGTGTTTTTATTTAGTCATTTTGTGTCTTTTTTTGATCATTTTGTGTCATTTTGTGGTCAATTTGATTCTTTTTTGGGTAATTTTGTGTCTTTTCTGACAAATCCCAAATTAGCAAGTTATTACTTTCCAAGGAGTCTCTGGCTTGAAGCTGACTGTTACACACCCAGGAGGTCTGAATGGACCTTTAAACTTATAGCAAAGGACTTAGATTAAAAGTAACAATGAAATATAAAAAATATATAAATGCACAGACAGAGAGATGTTTTAGTTGTTGTCTGCTTCATTATTTGTCCAAAATTCATTGTATCGACTGAGTTTGTATGATCTGAACTGTGAGATTCTGTTCAGTGAGCGGGGGTCGCAGACAACATGCATGTTAAATTGGGGGTCGCCACTCAAAAAGGTTGAGAACTACTGCTCTAGAGTGGCCTTGAAATAAAGAAGATGTGATACAGTGCCATATAGGCTGGCCCATTAATGCTTCTGCAAACTGGTGCTCCCCCACATGCAGCTGGGGCCCCCACTGAGGCTACAAAACCACTAAACATGTTGTGTATGATACATGAAAGCTCCCTTTTTATTGAGGGCATATTTTTGTAGCACGTAACTACAGAATTTTGAAATCAGAACCCCATAGCAATTGCATTTCAATCACATGTAGTTTTTATTTATTTAAAAAGGGCCACATTTAGAAGATTAAAGTTGTAAATGTTGAATTAATTAAATAATATTAATAATATTTATATTAATTAATTATTAATTAAGTTAATTTTTTTTTTACTTTATTCTCGTAATTATTTACAACTTTATTTTTGTAAACAATTCAATATTTTTGACTTTATTCTCGTAATTCTTTTTTTTCCTCTAAATGTGGCCCTAATACTCCACGGCCCTCATTTTAACAACTCTTCCTCCTCTAATTTATTAAATATTTCGGTAACGCTTTATATTAAGGTCCTTGTAATAACCATTAATTAACAAGTAATAAGGCATTGTTCTCGCTTTAGATCCCTTTAGCTGCAAAAAGCATAGTTAACTGTTAACAAGTGCATAGTTAACTTATAATAGATGAGCAATAAAGTATATTTTAATATCAATAAGCAAACAAAAGATTAATAAAGGCATGGCAAAGACATAATGGGTGTTTGTAATGCTATTATGAAGAATTATAAGATACTCATGAGGCTTTTATTAATGTTCTTATTATAAATCTCTTATAGCCTGCTATTAGCTGTATTATAATGCCATTATTAACACTTATATAGGCTTATAAACACACAGTAATGTTAATAAGCATCTTGTAAGGACTTACAAGGGCCTTATTACTTGTTAATTAATGGTTATTACAAGGACCTTAATATAAAGCGTTACCAATATTTCTACTTTATTCTCGTAATTCATTTCATTATTGTCGTTCATTTAGTTATTGTCGTAATAAATTAAATATTTTCAACTTTATTCTTCTAGTTAATTCAACATTTTACAACTTTAATCTCGTAATTCATTTTTTATTTTTTTCTAAATGTGGCCTTAATGGTCCGTTGTACATTACAATCACATTTAGTTAATTAAAGAAATTAACAAAAAAGTTTTTTTCATCTGTCTGCTGATGTTTATTAACCAATAAGGCCGAAGTGACCACAGACTGCTGAGAATGCGATTTTTTTGAGTCAGCACACAGAGTGCAAGCGTTGCCAAGCTGCATGCAGATAATGAATGAGTAGAGTTCGATTATGTGAGTGGATCAAAATTTTAATGCTGACAAGCCTGAAATACCTCAGACTACAGTGCCCACAGTCTAATACATCCTTTCAGATCAGTATCCTCTCTTTCTTCAACCGAACTGTGTGAGTTATACACTGGGGTTGATGGCCTGCTCTGGCCACTCCAAGGATCAGTCATTGGTATACTTTCATATATAAGGTATTGCTGAGACTTCTGCCTATTTAACTTTGTACCCTAATTGCTCAGAGAAGTGCTGGTCCTTATTCTTTCCATTCTCAAGATCTTTTGCTTCGCTCTGTTCCATATGCCTGTACTGAATTGGGTAAAAGGGCTTTTGTCCACTCTGCACCTTTTGCATGGAATAAGACAGAAAGACTGGAAACTAATAGAGTTAATCTCATTAAACGCTCTTAAATCTAAACAGAGAGTACTTGAGGACGACTCTATAATACGTGTTTTTCATTATCTGTTTGTAAATCTAATCATTTTGGCTTTTTTGTTTGGCTTGGTTTGTGTTTAAACCCTAAACTCTGCACATTTCTCCACATAAATTTGCACCAAGTTGTATATAGTATATTATTATTATTGTATATTTGTATATTGTTAAAAGTCTTTTCTTAGATTGTTTATTTTTTATCTTTATCTTAAAAATTGTGTGAAACTTTGCGGCTGTAACAAAGAAATTTCCCCACTGTGGGATTAATAAAGTCAAATCTGAATCTGAATCTAAAGACAAGTGTATCATATTTGATACATACGTTTTTGAGACATCTACATCATCAGTATGATATATTTTTCCCCTGAAAAACCTGATGTATACATGTGTTGAAGATAAACAAACCAGATGTAGCAAAAATTATATGCAGGTCCCCCTGGTGGATCAGTCATTGCTGTGTGAAAACTTCATATCAGCAGATGTATGATGTTATGTTATATGGAAAAAAATGTTTTTGCATGTTTGAGGAATATGTTGAAAGGAAAGTCAAAGTCTTAATAGGTTAAAAATGTTAGGGTTTATATATTTATATATAAAGTCTGACCAACAAATAACACAAAAAGACTTGATGTATCAAATATGATACAAATTAGTCAGCAGGTTCAATAAACACTCCAATTTAAAAAAAAAAAATCTGGCAAATATTTCATGGTTCAGGCTTTTATAAATGTTTGTAATTTGTAAATGTGTAATTTTGTAACTGTTTTGTATTTGCTGCTGTCTACCTTGGACAGGTCTCCCTTGGAAAAAAAGGTTCTTAATCTCAGTGGGATTTTCCTGGTTAAAAAAGATTATAATAATAATATACGCTTCAGTTTCTGGACACAGAGGTCAGGGCCAGCAGACCTGGAGCAGGAAGGGATTCAGTATTCAGAGACACTTCAGCGGAGCAGTGACTTGCTAATTCAGGAGTTTGAACCCAGCTTCCTTTCATCCTACACAGCAGAATGGCTGATTAATAAATGTGATGGATGGATATGTTTTATGTGACATTGTAGGTGTAAAGCGTTTTACAGTAGTCATGAGCATTCTATGCAGTGAAGTGTTACGTTAGTGCTGATAAACTGAGAGTTTCAGAGTTTTGTTCATTGAAGAATGTCCAGAACAGCTATTTGGGTAATTATACCATGATAAATGTACTTCATATTGAGTACAGTCAGAAGAATAAGTCAAAAGAATAAGTGAAGATGTATTTTATACAGTAAGAAATATTTCATCCAATGGTTTTGTATTGAAATGATAATTGAAACTCATTCTCATGTTAAGTTTAAATATGGAATACATTGAACATAGGATGATTTTTTGACACTTACTGAAAGAAAGTGTTAAATAAATATAACTGCAGAGAAAACAAAAGGATCAACACACTGTTGCCCTGCTTCATACTTTCTTGATTTTCAGGATTACTATCTGTCAATCTGCCACTGCGGTACCCCATTTACATGTATCAACAGGGAAGTTCAGTATGGAGAAAACTTTTTACCTTTTAAAGGGAACTACTAATGTCCTCTCTTAACAACAACTTCCCTGTTGTTCCCTGGTTGTTGCTAAAATTGTGCAATAAGGATTTTTTATCATGCTGTTAATATTTGTATTTAGGTAGTTTGTGCATCAGTTTTGAGTGAGTTTTAAGAAAGAGGGAAAAACATCTGGAGCAATTCACCAACATCTGCTTCTTTTTAGCAGCACATTTCCATTGGCATGATTCAAGAATAACAATGGATCCTGAAGGTTCACGTGAGTAAATATTATTCACTCAGACTCAGACTAGAAACACTGTGATGATTTTGCAATTCATTTGAAAAGTTTATGGTTCATTTGTCATTGGACCTAGTTGGAAAACCTCATCATGACCACTGAGCGTTTACAGTATATGACTCTGTGCAGGCATCCAAGATGACCCAGACGTCAAGGTGATGATGGCAGGGTCAATACTGCGGAAAGTGAAGTCACGATCATGGAAGAGGCAGCGGCATTTCCGCCTTCTGGAGGACGGCCTGACGATTTGGTACAAGTCCAGATGGGCAGGGAAAGTCCGCAACACTTGTGAGTACAGCAGTGTGCGTGCATGTCTGCATGCATGATTGCAGAGAAGAAGTAGGAAGAAGGAAGAAGTATTCAGATCCTTTACTTCAGTAAAAGTACTAATAGCACACTGTTAAAATTACTCCACTACAAGTAAAAGTCCTGCATTCAAAACTTACTGAAGTAAAAGTACAAAAGGATCAGCATTAAAATGTACTTAAAGTATCAAAAGTAAAAGTACTCGTTAGCAGAATGGACCCACTCAGATTGTTTCATATATTCTGAATATATCATAAGATTATTAGTAATGATGCATTAATGTAAGCAGTGTTTTAATTTTATAAATGTATGGCTCATTTGAACTACTTCATATACTGTCAGAAGTTTAATTTAAAAAAATGTCTCATGACTTTTAATGTATCATGTTTTTCATGTTAAATCTCAACCTGAAGAGTAACTAAAGCTGTTGGCTTAATGTAATGGAGTAAAACATAAAGTTACAAATGTAGAAATACTCAAGTATAGTACAAGTACTTCAAAATTGTACTTAAGTACAGTACTTGAGTAAATGTACTTAGTTACTTTCCACCACTGCATGATTGTACATTTTTACTGCTGTTTTTTGCGTTATGGTTATGATCTTCTTGGTCAATCTCTAAATAAATATATTAAATATATGATATACATATTGGAGTGTCTGTTAGTCCAAACAAACGCCGAACAAGACATTTTTAATGAATAAAATGTTGAAATAAACTTTCATTAAGTGACAATACAGACTGAAAGGGTCAAAGTTATGAGACCTAACCGTTAAATGGCCTAAAAAAACCCCAAAAACTTTATTGCACATTGCCATGGATAATATTGATATTGTTCTGCTTCTCTGCTGAGGACGCCTGGTCTTGTTAGTGACCTGTCAATCAAAGGTAGCCACGCCCCAAATCATACGATTCTTTATCTTCTATTTTCTTCTAATTGGGGCCATTATTTAAATTATTAACAACAAATTGTCTTGAAGAAGATTTTTTTACCAGCGATTGAGACCATAGTGTTGTCCTAAATTTTTTTTCTAAAGGTCATAAGTCAAGTGAGAAGTTTCCTCATTTTGTATTGAAATGAATGGACCCAAATGCTTCTGCAGCCGCCATCAACACCCCCTGCTGGAATTTTCTGTAGAATACAGCTTAAGACACTTCCTGGTTTGCCTCCATGCTCAGACCAGGAGGTTGCCTAAAAACAAACATTTAATGAGGTATTAAAGGGGGCATGGTTGAATTGTAAGGGGTGGTGCTAACTCGCAACAATAACAGAGGAGCTCTGCTGAGAGCAATGATATCTCCCACAACAGTCTATGACTGGCAATGGTACATTCATTCATGTGGAAGTTATGCGACACCCTGTTTTTCCCAGCTGTCCTGTGCAGCATGGCCAACCTTTCCACAAAATCATGTGCAAGTGGGTGTGTCAATTTGTAAATTAGACATCTTTTTTACGATAGCCCACTCCTGCTGCCATGCCTCCTTTTAGCTAATTAACATGAACCCAGACATCCCTTCTCTCACACACACTTGATCTCCATGCCAAATTTCAACCTCCTCTCTTAAAAGGCACTTAGTGGGTCTAAGTGCCCTTTAAATTATGACTGATATTTGGGAGACAGCTAGGCGGCAGGTGAGTTGGAGGTGTTGCAGTATGGGGGGGTGGAAAGGTTTTGAGTTAGCACTAAAAGATAGAGGAGTTGAGTGCAGCAGGACAGTGGAGTGTTTGGGCACCAGCAGGATAGAAGTGGTTTTGAAGGGACAGCTGCTCTGGCCAGTAACAGGTTGATGATGTCAGTCAAGACCTCAGTCAGCTGCCCAGCACAGGCCCTGAGCACGTGTCCATGATGACATCAGGGCCAGCAGCCTTATTAAGCCTGCTCAGTAGTGCACATGCAATGGTGGAGAAGAGTGAGGGGCTGGTGGGCTTGATGGCTGCCTGCTGATTGTTCCTGTCAAAGCCTGCATCAAAGATACATTTCATCAGGAAAAGAAGCGTCGGTTAGCATAAGCTGCTGGTTGGTTTATAGTTATAGTTTAATTCGTTTCAAAGCTATTTAGGAATTTGTGCTACTAAAGTAAGATATCAACTGAAATAGCAGAGGTGGGACCAAGTCATTGCAGGTCACAAGTCTTTGCCATCAAGTCCGGAGTGAAGTCTCAAGTCAAGACAGGCAAGTCTCAAGTCAAGTCCCAAGTCCTGCAGTCCTATCTTTGGTACCATTTTTGCCAACTGGCGCCGTTTTTTGACAGTTCTTCTTCATTGGTTATCCTGCAATTTGATTGGATGGATGCTGTCGGATCAAAATAACGTGGACGGAATTTGATTGGATGTTTTGCCGACAGCAAACGTCAGACACACACAGATATTCACAGCGAGAGACGCACACATTTACACAAAGAGAGATAGAGCGGTCCTTAGGAACATACTTTTTAATCTTTGGGTTTTGGGGAAAGTATAGTCTTTTCAAGTCAAAAGGCTCAAATCCAAGTTATTAGTCCAAGTCGAGTTGCAAGTGTCTTTAAATTTTTTTCGAGTCGAGTCAAAAGTCATCAAATTCATGGCTCGAGTCCAAGTCATGTGACTCGAGTCCACACCTCTGCAAAATAGGTCCCTTATTAATCAGTCTTGTGCCCCTGGTCCTGCAGGAAAAAATTGCAAACTTTATTCACATAAAAATCAGATGGTATTACTTTATAGGTTCCTGGGATAAGTTATGGAGCTGTCGTGTATGCAGGGGGTCATTAGGGTCCCAACAACAGATTTTTGCCCAGGGGACCCGATACACTTTAATCTAGTTGTGGTGTCCTAATATCAAGGCTTTATGGGGACCACAACAACAATAGTTCCTGACCAGCCCCAAGCTCTCTAAAACCTTCGAAATGTATAGAAATGAATGAAAATAAAGGGTCTATAATCCAACAATAAAGAATATATATTATTCAATATTTGTTGTCCTAAAAACAATCCTGAATGAATTAATATTAATAATTCATTTTACTTAATAGGGCGCCTTTCAAGGCACTCGAGGTCGCCTTTGAGACAATTATATTTTCTGACTCAAACTTTAAATGGAAACATGTGAATTAAATAATCCTCCAAACTTTGAGCCACTTCAACCATACACTGATCATGTTTCAGTCTCCATTGCCAACGTGGAGACTGTGCGTGAGGGCCACCAGTCGGAGGTCCTGCGGACCATCGCTGAGGAGTTCCCCGCTGATCTCTGCTTCACCTTGGAGTTTCACGGTCGCCAAGGCAAACTGGACCTTGTGGCCGAGTCACCGGAGGTAGCCAGGGCCTGGATCCAGGGGCTGCGCAAGCTGATTCACAAGGCTAAAACGATGGATGAGAAAGAGAGGATCGACCAGTATCCTTTACTGTATGCATCACTGTGTTTGGTTCCACACTCTGCTGTTCACATGGAACCCTTCTCCACCTCGGCCTTCAAAGTTCTCGTTACAGACCATACCGCAGTAGGGTTCAATCTTTGGACAACTCCAAAATATGTGGCCATGACCTGCAACAAAAATTTCCACAAAGCCGCCACCAAGGTTGTTGTATGCCAATTTGTCTACTCTTTACTCTTGGGGTGTTAAAAAAAAAAAAAAACTCTTTCCATACCAAAGAGCTGGTGGAATTGTGTTGCACCTTGCACATGTTAAACAACATCACTTTTTATTTGGTCCATTATTGCATTATGGTGAGGAAGCTAGGTAACTACTTCGGTAACACTTTATATTAAGGTCCTTGTAATAACCATTAATTAACAAGTAATAAGGCCCTTGTAAGTCCTTACAAGATGCTTATTAACATTATTGTGTGTTTATAAGCTTATATAAGTGTTAATAATGGCATTACAAACACCCATGACCCACCCATTATGTCTTTGCCATGCCTTTATTAATCTTATTTTGTTTGCTTATTGATATTAAAATATACTTTATTGCCCATCTAAGTTAACTATAAGTTAACTATGCTTTTTGCAACTACCGGATCTAAAGCGAGAACAATGCCTTATTACTTGTTAATTAATGGTTATTAAGGACTTTATTATAAAGCGTTACCACTAATTCTATTGTGAAGTTCTTTTTATATCATGTTACTGAGCCGAAAAAGAAACAACAACAAAAAAAAATCTTGGTAAACCATTCGTGGCATTTCCTCACAGAATTCTCCAGCTGATTGTGACAATTTTGAATGGGAAAATGGATTTCCCTCAAATTTGAATTGTTCTTCCACATCACTGTTTGTGAGCTGTTTCCCTCAGCATCCTCTCAGGTGGATCCGGGACTGGTTCAAGAAAGCTGACATCAACAAAGATGAGAAGATGAATTTCAAAGAGGTGCGGAAACTGCTGAAGATGATGAACGTAGAAATGAACGAGGAACGAGCTTCGGATCTCTTTAAGGTGAGCCTATTTGGATTTTGTCGCTCCTGGATGGAAATCTGCACCAAATATACACAACTGAACCTCTTCTTTATTTCCACAGATGGCCGACAAGTCAGAGAGTGGCTTTTTGGAAATGGAGCAGTTTGTCGATTTCTATAAGATGCTGACTGAGAGGAAAGAAGTGTTGAAGGTGTTTCAGGACTACTCTGCAGATGGAGAGAAGTTATTGTTGGACGAGCTGAAGAACTTCCTGAGTGTGGAGCAGCAGGAAGGAGAGCAGAGTTCCCAGCATGCTCAGGAGCTGATTGACCGCTATGAACCATCTGAATCAGGTAAATGATGGATGTGACTGACAGCACTGTATCTTTTTGCATATCACACATTTCTGAGGACAGGCTGGACCTCAAGGTGAGTTGACTGTGTGCCGCTTATGATTTTTCCCTTGAATGAGTTCATGACTCACTCACTAATGTGTTATCTCATTTAGCGGAAATAGAGACTTGATTTTACATCTCACCTTGTTATGCAAGATGTTTTGGGGGTTTCAATTGTTATCAAATAGGCAAACTATTTCTTCACAGTTGTTAGTGTGGCTCCGTCTAGTTTTACTTGAAACGCACACTTCAGTTATGGAGCGTGAGGATGTAGTTGACGCGTGTTTTAAGCCGAAAAAATTCCACAGTTTCTTTCTTATGGTTTTTTGAAAACCTTTCATTTCAGCATGACAAACAATAAACTGCAGCAATCCCAAAAATAATAATAATTATGAGCACGGTCAAAAACTAGTGTGCTCTCCTCGTCTCCATAATCCTAATTAAAACAAAGTATGCAATTATGACGTTACACAAGTCTCAGCCAATAAGAAGAGTGCAATTCCTACGAACCAATAGGCATTCTTACAACCTCAATAAAGAACTATGAACTACAAATCTGAATTATTTATCAGCTTTTCCACAATATACAAAATGACTCTAACAACAGTTAAATGTCTTTTTTAAATGTGTTTTCGACACCCCATAACATGTCGATAAGACTGTTGAGTAGCAGCCCAACCTCTTCAGTCTGCCGACAAATAATACAATTTTGTGTGGATATGATGAAGTTGTAGGTAGGGTGGGAAGGGAGGTGGATGGGTCAAACAAACCCGGACTTTCACACAGGAGAACAGCATTCGGGTCCCATGTGAAAATAAAAGTAAAAGATGTGATTCAAACATCACTTAACTTTCACGTTACGTTTTACGTAACTATGTCACTTCCAGTAGTCAAGTCGTCCTCATAACTACTCCACTTCCACCATTAATTTACTTTTTAAACAATTTTTTTTTAACGCCTTACCAGGAACTTTTTTGCCCTAACCCTAGACAAGTGGTTTTGTAGCCTAAATTCAGCAAAACTGCAGCTTTTTTTTTTTACAACAGCGAATATTACATTTATATATTATTATAATGGGTGTCAAAATGAATGCGTTACTTGCCACGATTACATTCTTAAAATACATAAAGCGTTGGAAAATATTAACGCAATTAAGTCATTTCATTTTCCTACTTCCTTTGTGGAGCAGCTCGCCAGAGTCTAATTTTTCCCACCATAGTCTCATATGCTACGCTAACATCACATTTCAAGCTACTGAAAGTATATTATTATTATTATTATACACTTTTCATAATATAAAGTTGTTTTACGTTGCTCAGCAGACCCCCAACTCTCCTCCCTCCTCCGAGACATGCACGCACATTCACACACTTACCTACAGCCTGGGGCTGATGGGAACAGTTGGGCATAAATCAAAGTATTAGATATTTAAGAAAACTGATTTGACTATGATGCTAGATGAAAACTTGAAAATACATAAAATGCTAATATCGAAAATAGAATATCTTTCAAAGTTAATGTAGCATTAAGATATTTCACATTAGTAATACACTTGCAGTTCATATCACTCATGGTTATAGTGTATGGATACCTTTCTTTTCAGCCTTTTTATATTTATTAAACACCAGAAACTCTGTAATTTGTTTTGGTATGTTATGGTATTTGTCAAGTTGTTTATTTTATTTTTTTGTCTCATTTATTTATTCACCTATATTTCTATTTTATTTATTATTATTACTATTATTATTATCGTATGTTCTTGAAATGTCTTGTGACATTTGATACACTTAAGTGGACATTCAACACTGACATTATATTGTGTATACTTTGTTTTGATATGTCATATTCTGTGTATAATTTTTTATTTATTTGCCTTTTATTATTATCTTTATTATTTGTGTATGTATGTTATTTGTCACTCTGAAAATCGACAATAAAAATATTTTGGAAAAAAAAACAAAACACCAGCAACTCAGCAAAGACATTTACCGTACGACCTGTGCTGCATCTTGATCTGTGAATATTGAAGTCATACCTTATCGTATCATACCCTCTGTGCAGCTAAGAAGCAAGGTTTCATGTCTTACGACGGCTTCCAGGCCTACCTGTGCTCACAGGAGGGCTCCATATTTAAACCTGAACATCAGGAGCTTCATCAGGACATGAGCCAGCCGCTCAGCCATTACTTCATCTCCTCCTCACACAACACCTACCTCATGGAAGACCAGCTGCGAGGACAGAGCAGCCTGGAGGCATACATCCAGTAAGGGCACGGGCATTATGGATGGAGATAGATGGAGGTTTAAATGATGTATTCATAGATTGAAATGTCAGTTTTAACTTTACTTTAATTGTGTTCGTGTGTGTCTACAGGGCCCTGAAGAGGGGCTGCCGTTGTGTAGAGGTGGACTGCTGGGATGGCGCTGATGGGGAACCCGCTGTGTATCATGGTCACACTTTCACTTCCAAGATTATGTTTAGAGATGTCATTTCAACGCTGAAGGAATACGCCTTCAAGGTGAGCAGCACTGAGTCCTTATGAATGGGGGGTTGGGGCGTCCCGGTGGCTCACACCGGTAGAGCGCTAACCATGTATGCCATGTGCTGCGGCGGAGCCGGGTTCGAATCCGGCCTGAGCTCCCTTTGCCGCATGTCTTCCCCTCTATCACCCCCTTTCTATCTCTCACTATCAATAAAGCAACAAAAATGCCAAAAAAAATAATCTTTAAAAAAAAAAAAGAATGGGGGGTTCACTAAAATGACACAGACAACATCATCACTGGTAGCCAGCTATGACTCCTACACTGCAAAAAAGGCAACTTGTATTTTTTGGCCTAAAACAGTGATTTAATTTGGTAAAACTTGGAAATAAAAAATTACTGACATTTAGGGCAATAATGTAAGTTTGCACAACAAAGGAAGCCAGTTGTCTGCTCAAAAACAAGTTTGGGAGTTGTTGTTACTTATATCTTTAAGTTGGGGTTCACAACAAGGGACAATAGTTCTGCTAACTCTTATTTCTTTGTTGTGAAATTCGGTCATTAGCGAAAGCTAGCGGCTAACTGATGCTAGCGGCTAACTGACGCTAGCGGCGCTGCTTGTTACAGCTACAAGAGTAGCCATTAGCGTATCAATGCTAACTCAAAATTGTGGTCGTAACATTAGCTGACATTTCATAGCGGCGTTACAATCGTGCCAGTTGAGCAAACTCAAAAACAAAACTTATAATATTTAGTTTAATTGTCCAACTTAAAATTTTATCAAAGATTGTTGCCTTGAAATTTTGAGTTCACCCAACTTTTCTTTTTTTGCAGTGTAGTCAGGTTTTCCTATGAATCGATCAGTTCTCCAGTTACAGACCTCGGCCTTGGAACAGAAGAAATAGTTCCAATAAAAACTGTTTAAACTGTGGATTATCTAGAACAAATGTTACTAAAAAAAATTCTGTTGATATTCTCTAGTGTTCTGAGCACCACAAACAAGTGAATTAACCCATAATAACCCAGACCCACTAATCCTTAAAGTAAAAGTATGGGGGACATATAACACAGACCAAGTGAACCACATAGAACACATTTATGATGTTTTAATTTTTTTTTAAATCTACCCCTAAATGTCAAAGATCTGTGATATGACATATATGTTAGATTGGGCGTTTATGGAAGTTATGTTTATGATATTTCTTATTTTAAAATAAATAAACTAGACACCTTTTCTGCTCACAGAAACACAAATTTGCCTTTTTCTTTGCATCTCCACAACATATATCGAAATTGTGACAGGATAGGATAGGATTATTTTTTGTTTATATTTGGTCAAATGTATTTAGATTAGAATTAGAATTGTTAAATGGGTTTAAACTTAGCCTAGTAACAAAAAAAGCTTTTTGAAATTAGCTACTTTTTTCACATTTCTGTTTCCAGTCTCGCACATATTTTGGACAAGTCAGTTCTTGTCACAGTAACACAGTGACACAGTCTTGCTAAGGGATTTAATCAGTTAAGGTGAAGCATAAAGCTGAATATGGGAGATTCTGGACGATTTAAAGTGTGTGTTACACGCGTGTCACCGTGGGTTCTTATGGGTTAAAATGGAAAGTATCTTCATGGCCACACACCACTAAAAGAAGCTATGAAAAAAACTAGTTTTCTCCAACCGTTGAGAGCGGTTATTAATCCCTCTAACGGGACTGTGTGTGTGTGCCCAGAAAAGTGTGAAGCACACTTGGAGCAGTTGGTAACCCTCCCTGCTCCTGGAATCTAATGTACCCCTGCTGAGTGACCTACATGGAAAACAACCAGGAACTTCTCACTCTGCTCAAACTTTCCCTCTTGACATTTGGAAGACATGGCAAAGACACTGTTTTGGAAGATTGTGGAAACTTAGGCTCAATGGAAACTCAATACAATACTTTTAATGCAAAAAAAGTGAGGTTTTTTTTACACTGCATATTTTTAACCCAGGCCTATGCTTAGACCTGGGTTGACCTAAGCCTGGGGCTAAAGGGTTAAGCTACGGCTCACAGTGGCAACTTATAAACCTACAAACTCAAGGCTAACCCTACTCTGAAGCAAGGTCAGCAAGCCTTATGCAAAAGTAGGGTTTAGCCCACAATGTGCTAGTGTGAAAGCTTTCCAGGAGTCATCCTGATCCCTGGCAGTGTGAAAAGCCTCAGGCTCTGGTCACACAAATGCACAGTGGTGGAAAAAGTATTCAGATCCCATACTTAAGTAAAAGTACTAATACCACACTGTAAAATTACTCCACTACAACTAAAAGTCCTGCATTAAAAAGTTACTGAAGTAAAAGTACAAAAGTATCAGCATCAAAATTTACTTAAAGTATTAGAAGTAAAAGTACTCATAATGCAGAATGGCCCCATTCAGAATGTTTTATATACTCTAAATATATTATTAGTGAAGCATTTATATAAGCAGCGTTGACATTTTCTCGAGGTATGGCTCATTTTAACTACTTAATACACTGCTATGTGCTTAAATAAAAAAAAAAGTATAGTAAAAAGTAGAGCATCTGCATCAAAATATAGTGAGGTGAAGTATAAAGTTACATAAAATGGAAATACTCAGGTAAACTACAAATACCTCAAAATTGTACTTAAGTACAGCACTTGAGTAAATGTACTTAGTTACATTCCACCACTGCATATGTGATTTTAACATTTGCAGCAACTCGCCTCCTGTTTTTTTCATTCTATACGGGCAAAATGACGAATAAAACATTCACTTCCGAAGGAAATTCACATCTTCGCGTCGCCTGGATTTCTGCCGTGGTGAACTTGACCGGTGTGTGTGTGTGTGTGTATTGTTGACCCCACTTGGCTGTCAAATGAACTGCAAACAAGCACACTTATATCTTTGTGTCCCACACACTGTCCACTTGGTTAACAATGTGTGTGTAAAAAGAGGCTATTTGAAGGGGCAACTTTTAGAACATGCAGTGTAAAAAAAGCACTTTTAAGGTAACAAAAACAGATAAGATTTAATAGCCAGTATTGTATCTTCTCTTTCCCGTTTCATAGGTTTCAGACTTCCCGGTCATCCTGTCCCTTGAGAATCACTGTGGGGTCGAGCAGCAGAAAGTCATGGCCCAGCACCTTAGCCAAATCTTGGGAGACACACTATTGAGCACCCTGCTGGATGGGCAGGTCCCTCAACATCTTCCCTCTCCACAGGTTAAAATATGATTTTATTTATTTTTTGTGCACTTCATAGGTTGTGGCACCCTGGGTTTTATTTGTCCTTTTCACCTTTTATGAAACTTTTACAATGGAACAAAATTTGTTATTTTCTGGTGATTATTTAAATACAATTATTTCCCCCAATGTTATAAAAACAGGTGAAAAAAAGTTTTGGCAGGTGAACATCTTACCGATGGGGTCATAATGATTATGGCCACGAGAGGCCAAATTTCACCTCTAACAAATGTTCTAAATAGGAATAAAAACAAAAGCATTACAACAACAAACACTGAGAAAAAATCTGCTTTCACAGATTAAACAAATAGTAACTTAGAAAAATGATCCTATCCTCTTTTTCCCACCTTAAGTTAAGTCATAAACATAGGAGAAATCAATTCAGATCAGACATAGAAAATAGGTCACGCAGGGCTTCCACACTAACGTCCAAATGTCAGCACAACTTTTTGGTTCTGACTGAAATATCTCAACAATTATTGGACGGATTGCTGTAAAATTTCAAAGAGTCATTCATGATCCCAAGAGGATGAATCTCTCTGACTCTTGTGATCTCTCGACCTTTTCATTTAGTGTCAAGGGGATCACATTTAGGATTTTGATTGTCTTGTATTGTTTGGACCACAATTGGATGTATTTCCATTAAAACGTGTAGACATTCATGGTCCCCAAAGGATGAAATGTCATGTAGTGATCACTATCTCCCCGGTTACAATTTCAGTTCGTCATATGGACATTTATAGCAACTGAAGATAGTAAACATAGTAAGCATTATACTTGCTAAACATCATGTTAACATTGTCTTTGTGAAGATGCTAGCATGCTGGTGTTAGCATTTAGCTTCACTTTATCCCACATGGGATCGCTTTGGGCTAACATTCCATCAAAATTTAACATTAACTACTAAAATAAATGCTCATGTTATGTTTCCAATTAATTAAGTGGTGTGAAAATAGAGTCTAACTTCTTATCTTTCAAACTGTATATTGTTTTAACCGTGTACGTTAGCCTTGGGTTTACCAGAATCGGCAAAAGGTCGCTAACGCCGGTGAATCAGCCGCATGCTATCTGTATCTCATATCGAACACTTTCATCTCCTCGTTTTAAAACAACAGGCCCTGCTGATTTTTTCGGGGGAAATTGAATTTTTCTGGGTAAGCCAAATAAATATAACCGTTAACAACACACCTGGACCGTACTTCCGTCTTTCAAAATAAAATACAGAACAGTAAAAATAAAGATGTATGACGCTACTTTTTAAGATGGTTGGCCAAGGGCTCTTACTTCTTTCTCTCACCAGAATTACTTTCCTATTGTAATTAGACATGTAAATCTCCATGTACAAATTACATTTCACACATAGATTGTTAAATATGTAGCTATTAATCAATTATACCTACACTGGTGGTGGTGATCTTATTTTAGGGTGACCAAGCCTTTGTGAGACTCTTCTATTATTTATCTTATTGCAGTTATTAAGAGATATATTGTTGAAGCTAGATTTTCTAACAGAAGAGTTCATATTTAGAACATTGTTTCATATTATTTATTCATTTATTTAAAAAGAGTCTACGAGAGCTATTATTTTGTTACAAGTTTTTACAGATTTCATTTTATTTTATTACAGAAGTTAATTTTGCACCATTGAAGCATAATAAAGCATGTTCATCAACCTCCGAGAAGCCTGTCTGAATTTGTGTCTCGAGGCCGCGCCGATTGTCCTCTTTTTTGGAAATCAAAATATGGTCACCCTATCTTACTTAAAATGATCGTGAAACACCTGAAAGTGCGGCATTGAAGATGTGTCCGATCAGGGATAAAAGCACCAAACCGTGTCTGATATGGGATACAGTTACTCTAGTTTAAAGCAGATATCTGTTGACGTACAGCCATACAGAGTTGATAAGATGGCTGTCTTGTTTTATGGTGATATTATGGTGACATCCTGTGTCAATATGTGTCTGTGTCTGTCAGTGATTAACTTTTAAGACTAAAAAGTTTTCAGGCAATACCCAACTTGATGGGAAAAACTTATTGTATCATTAAGTATTCAAGACATCTTAAAGTTTAATGGTCCATGTGTGCTTTGTTATCCATCTTCCAATGACCCTGAAAGCATAACCATTGTATAACCTCCAAACACTTTTCCATTAGACCACTTAGGACAATCAATGCTAACTTGAAGTAATGGCAAACAAATGCTGCGGGAATTCCATTAAGGATTTTTATCAATTAAGTAGTTGTGTATTGCTGCATTTACTTTTAGGAGACAGTGAAGTGCAGGAAGATGGACCACCTTCATGAGTAGTCTGGGAACTGAACACTCAAAAACTGTGACCAATGAGTTTCCTGTCAATCTGTTTTATGCTGGGTGATCCAATTCATTCCACCATTCATTCAGCACATTAAACTAAGATTAATTATTTGTACTTTCAAATGAACATAAAGCTATTATCATATACAATAGGGGTTCCCAAGCTTTTCTTTAAGACACACTAAAGTATCAACACCACCCATCCAGTTCCAAATGTTTTACTTTGAATTTAACATTAACGGGAAGCTATTTAACACTTCAAAACATTTTAGAGTATAGTTAGAGTATATTTTCATCAATTAAACCATCAATGTTTAGTTTAGTTTGGTCAAGTTTGCACATGTACAGGACCAATAATGTATAGCCATTATTTTAAAGCGTTTACACATTACTTTTAGCTTACAGTTGTTTCTTTAATTATTTTTCACACACTTCCAAAAGGTTTGTTGCATCAGTCTACTCTACAGATGGAGAGCAGGCAATTAAAATTGGTTCTGAAGCAACCATACCAGCACTGCACAAAAGCATATGATTTGCGCTATTAACAACACGAGAATTAAATTATGAAAAAAATAAAATAATAAAAAATAAATAAATAAATAAATATATATATATATATATATATATATATATATAGTATAGACATTGACAAGGGTCAAAATAATAATTTTAACCTGTACAAATCTCCAACTTTACCTCTAGATACTCAGATAGCCTGAGGAAGGATTTTTGTTACTTCTCAAATCAGCACAGACCAGTTTTCAGCTGTGCTAACATAATGCTCAGGTGTTTTAATGATCAATGAGCCTTTCAACACTATAAACGTGGATTAACACAATGTGCAACTGGAATTATATGATGGTTTACCACATTATCTTGTAAATGTGTGAGTTTTATGTCATAAATTTGTGAGTATAATCTCGTAAATTTGTGAGTTTTATCTCATAAATCTTCTAAATAAGCCGTTTCCAGTCACTTACCACATTAACAATGTCTAGACTGTATGTCTGTTATTTAAATTTAAAGAAATTGTGATTTTCTTTAAAAAATAAGGACATTTGTAAGTGACCCCAAACTTTTGAGCGGTAGTGTATATACATTTTTGGTAACACTTTATATTAAGGTCCTTGTAATAACCATTAATTAACAAGTAATAAGGCCCTTGTAAGTCCTTACAAGATGCTTATTAACATTATTGTGTGTTTATAAGCTTATATAAGTGTTAATAATGTCATTACAAACACCGATGACCCACCCACAATGTCTTTGCCATGCCTTTATTAATCTTATTTTGTTTGATTATTAATATTAAAATATACTTTATTGCTCATCTATTATAAGTTAACTATAAGTTAACTATGCTTTTTGCAACTACCGGATCTAAAGCGAGAACAATGCCTTATTACTTGTTAATTAATGGTTATTAAGGACCTTATTATAGAGCTTTACCACATTTTTTTCTAATCAAATTGTTATATTTATATTTTCACTAAATTAGTTGAGCTAAATCACAATATTCCATGAACCCCCCGATAACTGTAGAACACCTCGTGTACAAGCACCCCCAGCTGGGAATCACTGACAAACTGTCTCTGTATCTGTGTCGGTGTTTTTTAACAGGAATTGAAGGGGAAGATTTTGCTGAAATTCAAGAAGATAAGCACTCCAGGAGACAGTGTGGATGAAACCCTGACAGATGTCAGCGATGAAGAAGAGATGACCGACGGTGAAGCTGATGAGAGCCCGTCAACAGAGGAACCGCCTGCTGAGTGTTCCAACCAGAACGGGAAGAAACTAGAGGTGAGGTGGGAAAAATCGATACAGCATAGTATCGCGATATTTTGCGTGGCAAAATTATATCGATACATAGCCGCCAAACATTGGTATTTAGCGTTCCGTTAATATTTTCACCATTTTTTTTCCTGGAGGCCATAATGGGCTCATTTTTAGGAATATACTGGAGATCCTGGTATCATATGAAACTAGAAGATCTAAGAATCTATAGGCACCATGTGCATAATAATCGATTGGATGCAGCATTGGATATTTTGCGTGCAATATTATATTGATTCATGGCCGCCAATATCAAAATTAAGTGTTCCAATGTCTGGCGGGCCGGCAGTATTTTCGCTGTTTCTTTTCCGGAGGCTGTAGTTGTCTCACTTTAAGGATTATACTGGTGTACTATATAGGTACATAGGTACACCTGACTATACAGGTATCATATGAAACTTGAAGATCTAAGGAATCTATAGGCACCATGTACGTCAGATATCGTGTTGGGAAGTTGTCGAAATAACGCTGCAAAGTTCGGCTTTTTTAATGTTTCATTCCAAAACATTGAGAGCAGTGAAGCTTGTTGTTTGTGAAAGTTTGATAAAATGCTGCAGTTGTTGTCGTCCATACATGTTTGATATCAGTTCAGTTCAGTTTGACTGAATACTTTGTTGGTCAGTCTGTGGGTTTGACTCTCATTGTGGAGAAATAAACTGAAGATAGACTGAAGTGAGATGAATAGACTGAGAATTTTCTCTTATTTGACAAAACAATTCTTGACTGAATTTAATTTTGTGGACACAAAATGCAGTTAAACAGTTAAATTGCAATATATTGTATCGCAATACTCTCCATATTGCAAAAGGCTTAAAATCCCAATGATATTGTATCGTGACTCAAGTATCGGGATAAAATCGTATCGTGGCGCCGATACGCTGATTCACACCTCTAGAAGATACAGGAACTTGAAAATGTATGAAATTTCATGTAAGATCTGAGATCCCTTGTTTTATCTTGATCTCTTTTTATCCAAATAAGAAACGCACATTCTCATTATCGATAGTGGAAGTCAGTGGCGGTTGTAGACCAATTTTACTGTGGGGGCCAAGGAGGGGCCAGTGTTTAATTAGAGGGGCACATTAAAAATCGTCAAAAATTATATTTAACCATTCAAAACCTTTATTTTCGCTAAAAGTCTCATATTTGGAAGAACTATATTGATTGAAGCGATGAGACTTACCAACATTAACAGTTATTTTTGTACGACAAAGACATTTATCTTTTTTTTGCACAATCACTTTTTTTATTTTGAAAGTGCAGTACAGTGAGAATGATCTTTATATTTAGCTTTTACTGCACAATTAAACTATTATACAATGTACACATTCTGGGTTCCTTTTGTGTACAATGAGATATTGTTTGAACAAAAAATAGGTCAGAATTGTTCCGTCGTTCATGGTTATAAATTTATCATTTTATTATTGATTTTACACAGGGGCCACAGCAGGGGCCAAGGGCTTCTTCACAGGGGCAGTGGCCCCTAGAGGCCCCTGTGTAGAACCGCCACTGGTGGAAGTTAAGAAGACAGAAAAAAGGGAGTTATATGAAAAAGTGATGGTAAATCAAGACAGAAGTGAGAGGAGCTCAATTGTAGAGAGAGTCAGGAAACTGGGTTGGGACATTAGAGACAGTGAGGCGAGACTGGAGTAAAAGAAGGAAGATAGTGAATCAAAAAAACAGGAAACAGAGATAGTTAAAACAAGACAGATATGGGAGAAAGAAAACAGCATCCATGGCTGGAAAAAATCTCTGGGCCCTCAGTGAACATTTATCTGTTTGAAAAGATCAAACACTGCCTTTCATATTTAACTGGAAGCATTTGTGGTTATAATGATTTAATTAGAGACGATGAGGGAGAGAGAGGGAATTGTCATTATCTGGCTCAGATTTGTTAGATGCTTTTAAAGATTTGATTATAATATACATCTCTGAAATGTTTTTCCCCTTAAAATAATGCTGTTAATTACTGGCAAGTCGGTAATTAAATACATAATAATTACTCATTTAAATTGTCCACTACTAAAATAAACAATTGAACTAACAGCACTGAAAAAGTTGGAAATTAGAAAATAGATATCTGGTTATTTGCCCACAATAAAAAGAAAAAATTGAAAAGTGTAGAAAAAAAGTGGAAAAAAGGAAGCTCTGTAAAGAACTGCACAATGAAAATAATAATAATAATAATAACAATAATAATTATATAATAATACAAATAATGAAAAAAACAAGTAAATAATAAAAATAATAATGTAATAATAATAATAATAATAATAATAATAAAAGCAATAATTACATAGAGGTTTGCCCCAAATTTAAATAAAAAAGCCAATAGTTGGACATTTTCTTTGAAAAATAACTGTTAATCCAGGAATAATGAAACAACCACTAAAGACTCAGTAAACAGCTCAATATTTGTATGTAAAAAATATAAATTTAAATATTTATTAACTGCTGAATATCCACATAATCATGTAATGATTGCTTATGTTGGGTTTATTGTGTTCATTATCACGATTAAGCAACATTTTTCTGATGTAGTAGAAAATAATAACGCTAAACCTTAAGCTTAACCTAGTTAATTGCTATTTTCTTTAAATCTAAATAAACACATCTGACTTTGTAATTATTAGTTGATTGTGTAATTTTTAGGACTTTTTTTCACACTGTGTTGTTGCAGTCTTTTTTTTCAGGACTAGACTGAAGATGTAAAATAATATGATAAAACATTGTTGGCTGCACGACAGGGTAATTATTATTTAATTAGTGGCCTCTAATTTAAAGTCGGGTTTCCTTCAAACCACTGGTCTGGTCACCCTATATTAATTATTAATGGTTGGATTGTTGACAAATTGAATGTCCCACTTTCTCTTCTTTTAAAGGAAATCTGAAACAATGGCTCAAATCACATCAAAAGTGTGACCACTAACTGGACTTGAACATTACTTTTTATTGCATAGTTACAACCTGTCTGGGTCTGGTATGTGTTGTGTTGTGTGTGTGTTGTCTCCTCTATTTATATCTTACCTATGTACTTGCTGTCTTTTATATTTGTATTTTTTTTTTTTTTTAACTAACTGCTAGAGTTAGTGAGTAAATGTGAGGCAGGGGGAGGCAACATTTGATGTGAAAACTACCACAGCGTATTAGGGCCATTGTACTAATTCTGAGAAAAAAAGTACAGATTTACGAGATAAAACTCACAAATTTCTGAGATAAAACTCACAAATTTAAGAGATAAAACTCACAAATTTAAGAGATAAAACTCACAAATTTATGAGATAGACACTCACAAATTTAAAAGATGAAACTCACTTATTTACGAGAGGAAACTCACAAATTTATGAGATAAAACTCACTTTAAAAAAAAAATTTTTAGGGACTACGGATGCAAACTAGCAGCCTTGCTATAATCCGTCTTATTTACAAAGATGTCTATCGATGTTCATTAACGTGCACTGTCCCTATCCAAAAATAAAGTATTCAAAAGTATTAAAATTTTTTTTACATTTTACTCTCTCCTTTTGCAGAAAACCAAGTCCAAACTGGCCAGCGAGCTGTCAGACTTGGTGATTTACTGCAAGAGTGTCCACTTCCGCGGCTTTAAGCACGCTCGTACACACAGAAAATGCTTCGAGATGTCCTCGCTCTCTGAGTCCAAGGCCAAGAAGCTGGCTAAGGATGCAGGTACCTGAACATTTACATCACTAACTGACTAACTGAGGGAACAGGTCTTTGTTCATGCTGGAGTTCACTGCCTTCAGTATTTTGATTTGTTTGTTGTTGTTTTTTTGTTCGTTTGTTTTCTTTGCGGGAGTAATAGAAATTCTCAGATCTAAGTTGTTTGATATACTATGGTTGACTAATAAGAAAATAAGTAAATAAATAATAATAATAATAAATAATAATAATATATATATATATTTATTTGACATTAAGTGGCTCTATATAGAGATACAATTTCTTATTTTTGAAGTGTTGAGTATCAGGGGATAGGCCTACTCCCTTTTTTTTCGAACCAAAATGATATAAGGAAATGCTTAGTGAATATTAAGTTAACTGGTTCTTATTTCTATCTTATTACTTAAACGGGGCAGATGCATGTATATGTATAGGGCTTTATACACTGTATGTGTGTAAATGTTTATATGTTTATGTACATCTGTTTAATGGTGTCTATGTGAGTATGTGTATGAATATGTATATGCATCTAGCCTACGCTGTTGTAGTCTATGTTGTTTATTTTTTTTCGGTTCGAAAAGAAGAATTAATAAAAAAAAAAAAAAAAAAAGAGTAATACAGTGACTTCACTCTCTTCACATCTATGTTCAGCGACAGATTTTGTTCAATACAACAGCCGGCAGCTGAGCAGGATCTACCCCGGGGGCTTAAGGACACACTCCTCCAACTACAACCCACAGGACATGTGGAACGTGGGCTGCCAGATAGGTGAGGTCGCCCTCTGCTGGTGAAACCAAACTTTGCTTCAGCAAAGCAATTTCAACATTAAAATAACAACAACAAACAATGTGACGTACATAAATATGCTGCCTCTTTTATGACACTATACCAAGGTGAAAAAAGTACTTGAGTTAGAGTAGCAGCCCTATAACCCGATAATAATATATCATCATTTGTTTACTGCTTTATATTTTGTAGTGATAATAATAAGAATGAACAAAGATAAAGTTAACAAATAAGTGTTAAATTGGAAATACACAAGTGAAATATAAGTACCTCAGAATTTGACTATAGTATAGTAATGGGTAACGCTTTATATTAAGGTCCTTGTAATAACCATTAATTAACAAGTAATAAGGCATTGTTCTCGCTTTAGATCCCTTTAGCTGCAAAAAGCATAGTTAACCGTTAACAAGTGCATAGTTAACTTATAATAGATGAGCAATAAAGTATGTTTTAATATCAATAAGCAAACAAAAGATTAATAAAGGCATGGCAAAGACATAATGGGTGTTTGTAATGCTATTATGAAGAATTATAAGATACTCATGAGGCTTTTATTAATGTTCTTATTATACATCTCTTATATCCTGCTATTAGCTGTATTATAATGCCATTATTAACACTTACATAGGCTTATAAACACACAGTAATGTTAATAAGCATCTTGTAAGGACTTACAAAGGCCTTATTACTTGTTAATTAATGGAAATTACAAGGACCTTAATATAAAGCGTTACCCAGTACTTGAGTACATGTATTTAGTTATATTCCACCACTGCAGGAGTCATTCTCTTTATGCATGCTCTGACTGCCACCCCCACCTCCTCCTGCAGGGAGGTCAGAGGTCAGGGTCAGAAAGAGGGCACCACCCAGCAGCTGGATGGGTTTTACAGGACAGATGTTTCCTGTTTCGAAGGCTCAAACTGACACCGTCTGTTCTGGATGAAAGAGTCTACTGGCAGACTTCTCAAATAACTTTGATAGCTAGATAGAAGACTCAGTCCGGAAAGTCATGTGATACAGCCAGACCAAAAAAAAAATCATACTTAATTGCATTATTTTCTTCCTGCTTCTTTCCCTAAAGTGGCTCTGAACTTCCAGACAGCTGGTCTGGAAATGGATCTGAACGATGGGCTGTTCCGGCAAAACGGCTGCTGCGGCTACGTCCTCAAGCCTGACTTCATGAGAGACGGCAACATTCAGTTCAATCCAGAAAAACCAGAGGAGCGGCCAGGCTACAGACCACTCCGCTTATCCATAGAGGTTCTTAACTGCATCACAGCCTGTTTGTTTAAGTGTTGCAGGCAGTAGGAAACTGCTAGAGTTAGTGTGTAAATGTGAGGCAGGGTGAGGCAACATTTGATGTGAAAACTACCATTGTACTTATTCTGAGAAAAAAAGTACAAATTTACGAGATAAAACTCACCAATTTACGAGATAAAACTAACAAATTAATGAGAGAAAAACTCACATTTACAAGATAAAACTCAAATTTAAGAGATAAAACTCACAAATTTACAAGATAAAATTCACAAATTTTTGAAATAAAACTCACAAATTTACGAAATAAAACTCACAAATTTATGAGATAAAACTCACAAATTTAAAAGATAAAACTCACAAATTTACGAGAAAAAACTAACAAATTAATGAGAGAAAAACTCAAATTTACAAGATAAAACTCAAATTTAAGAGATAAAACTCACAAATTTACAAGATAAAATTCACAAATTTTTGAAATAAAACTCACAAATTTACGAAATAAAACTCACAAATTTATGAGATAAAACTCACAAATTTAAAAGATAAAACTCACAAATTTACGAGAAAAAAAGAAAAAATAACGAGATTAAACTCACTACTTTACAAGATAAAACTCACAAATTTATGAGATAAAACTCACAAATTTTACGAGAAAAAAACTCACATATTTATGAGATAAAAACTTACAAATTTTATTAGATAAAACTCACAGATTTATGAGATAAAACTCACAGATTTATGAGATAAAACTCACCAATTTATGAGATAAAACTAAAAAATGTATGAGATGAAACCTCACAAATTTACGAGAAGAAAAAAGAAAAAATTACACGATAAAACTCACAAATGTATGAGATAAAACTCACAAATTTACGAGGAAAAACTCACCAATTTATGAGATAAAAACTCACAAATTGGCGAGATAAAATTCACAAATTTACGAGAAGAAAAAATAAAAAATTACGAGATAAAACTCACAACTTTACGAGAAAAAACTCACCAAAATATGAGATAACACTAACAAAATTATGAGACAAAACTCACCAATTTATGAGATAAAACTCACAAATTTATGAGATAAAACTTACAAATTTACTAGAAAAAAACTCACAAATTTACAAGATGTTGCAACTCCTTACTAATATGTGCGTGTGGCATTTGTGGTTGATGAGGTCAATGTGAATCAATCTGGTTCCATGTGCACCATTCAGTTTCTTTGCCCCACAAATGTATCGCTTGATAATCTCAGAGTTTTTTCTCCGAAAATGACCCCTATAGGCAATCGTAGAAAACCACTTAATGACAAAGAAAGAAGGAAATAAAACCAATATATTCTTCGGTGCAAGTAAACTAAAATAGAGTGGTGTCTATAATACGCAAACATGTCTGTGTGTTTATCAGGTGATCAGTGGGCAGCAGCTACCGAAGGTGAACCCGAAAGAGTGCTCTATCGTAGACCCTCTGGTCAGAGTGGAGATCTTCGGAGTGCCACAGGACCAGGCCAAGGAAGAGACCAGGTACATCAACAACAATGGTGAGTTTGGTATATACATGGTTTTTGATGATATGAGGGCCAGGATGTGAAAGAATCACGTGTGTGAAAAAGTATAAAGATAAATCGAACAAGAAATTTTGAAATTAAAGTCACTCATGCTCACTCCTCTTCCTGCAGGTTTTAACCCAGAGTGGAATGAAACTTTAAATTTTGTCATACACACTCCTGAGCTGGCTCTGGTTCGCTTTGAGACGGAGGACTACGATAAGGCTTCCAGGAACGACTTTATCGGACAGTTCACTCTTCCATTTACATGCATCCAAGCAGGTGAGCAAAGACTACAGCGAGCCAAAACTCAAGTCTACCAGTTACAGCTCGCTGCAGAGATTATTAGAGATACGATAAGTAGGATTTCCCTGAAAAATACAAAAATAAGCGCTACCTATAAATATTAGGGTTTTTCGACCGGGAGCCTCTAGAGCCACATCATTACATCACTGGTAATGTCTGTATATGTCTCCGCCCTATAAGTATAATACCAACGGCAGACTACATGTCTCTACAACACATCTGTGCTGCTCATTTTAATCACTACGGACACTAAATGAAAGATGTTAATGTACGACTTTGTTTTCAGCTAACGCTAGTGGGCTAGTGTTAGCCCAATAGCCCGCGAGTGTTAGCCCGCAGTTAAACAAATCAAATAAATGAGTGATACACCTCCATAAATCGCAAGCTTATTGCGGTGGAGGGGTTTGTGGGCTCCAGTGATCCTGGGAGCTGTGTTGTCGGGAGCAATAGCTCCTGGTAGGGTCTCCTAAGGCAAAGTGGTCCCAGGGCCAGAGCCAGACCCGGGAGGGAAGCACGTAGGGGATCGTCTCCTAATCCAACACGTCCTCTGTGGAAGAGGCATCAGTACTTATCAGTATCCCTGGCAGAAGTCGCTGAGGTAGTCAAAACGCTGCCTGGTGGCAAGACGCCAGGGTTGGATGAGAATGGCCCTGAGATGCTGAAGGCTCTGGACACTGTTGGGCTGTCATGGTTGACTTGCTTCTTCAGTGTCACTCGGAGGTCTGGGACAGTGCCAGTGGAGTGGCAGACTGGGGTGGTGGTTGCCATTTTTAAAAAGGGGGACCGGAGGGTGTGTTCCAATTACTGTGGAATCACACTCCTCAGCCTCCTTGGGAAAGTCTACTCCAGGGTGCTGGAAAGGAGGCTCCGACCGATTGTTGAACCTCAGATTTAGGAGGAACAATGTGGCTTCCGTCCTGGCCGTGGAACAATGGATCAGCTCGTTACCCATGCCAGACTTCTGGAGGGGTCATGGGAGTTTGCTCATCCAGTCCACATGTGTTTTGTGGACTTGGAGAAGGCTTATGACCGTGTCCCCCCGGGGAGTCTTGTGGGGGTTACTGCGGGAATATGGGGTACTGGGCTTGTTGCTACAAGCTATCCGGTCGCTATATAGATGGATGGATTGATGGAGTGATACACGTTTCAGTTGGTCTCTCTCAGCATCTAGTTGGTCTTGTTGGTCAGATAGCTCCACCTCCAGCCCGTGGCATAGCATTTCGCGGTTCGAGACCAGCAAAGAGTTGGTGCTGCAGTGGAACCAGTTTTCGCGGCCAGGAACCGGCTCTTTGGCGGTGGAAAACCAAAGAACCGTTCGCAATTGGCCTGGAAACGGCTCTGGTGGAAAAAGCCTATATCATGTGTGGGGGTGTCTGTATCTACGTAGACCCTGCCATCTGCCACAATTCTCTATATATATTTTCTACTTTTCTCTGTAGCCACAGTGAGCAGGATGTGAGGGCTAGACTAAAAAAATGTAGCGATGCCAGATAGTATGCTTGCATCCAAGAAAAAGCTATGAAAATGGCTGACAGCACAAAAAAATTCACAATAAAGTGGACAAGTGTTGCTGAGTCGGGGCTCACTTTGAATGCTGTGTTTACAAACTGCAACTGACAAATCCTACTCAATTGGCCTTTAAATAGATTAATTCATACCGGATGGAGGAGTCAATACTAGGGATGGGCATTTGGAACCTGCCAACTCGAGCATCTATATCTATCCATTCTATCTACTCCAGTAATGTATAGAAACATGTATACATGGGCAAAATAAAAGATATATATACAGTACTATGCAAGAGCCTGTTTTGATAACAGACACTTTTATTTTGAAAGGACGAAAAGAGACTTACTGTTGACGGTAAAACTAACTCAAGTGAGATTAAACTGTAAAGACGTCAAGGAGTTCAATGTTTTATGTTTTAGCTCCTGAAGAGACATGAGGTTAGTTTTCACAGTAATCTTCATATTTAAGTGTGTTTTTATGTTTAAAGTAAGTTTTTGATAAAAATTAAACTCAGTAATTCATGCTAGCAAGGTTTGATATAGTAAGCTAGTTTTGCTCCAATTAATACTCTTGTAATTGTTATTGTTATAAGTTTCAGTTTGCAAACTGTAGCTTTATCCAATTAATTCTCAGCTCATTGGCTTATTGACGTACTGCAGCAGAACTGAACGCTCGGCGTGTTTTAGTTCTGTGATACTGATACACAGTCAGAGATAAAATTAAAAAGTACACAGATCGATTAAAAAATCCATGTGATCGACCAAATTCTTAACAACCATTAATCGATCATCAGTTAATTATTCCCATCCCTATTCAATACCACTCTGTTCCAAAGCTTTTTTTTAAAAATTCAAATTAATTTCTTTCCCTTTCCAGGATATCGTCACATACATCTGCTCTCCAAAGATGGAACCCCTATCCCTCCCGCCTCCCTCTTTGTCAAAATCAGCATCTCTGAGCTCACATGAAGAAGTCGGGTCAGAGGACATGGACCAGAAGTGGACACAGGTCCTGTATCTTCATCTTCATCAGCCATGAACCTTCATGAAGGATAACAACAGCATGCACCAATGCTTTTATCTGATATTTGTCAGGCTGAGAAAGGAGGAAGGTGGAAAATGTATCATGTTGAACATTTCACACTTAAAAAAAAGCAAACAACTGGTCAGATTAATGCTGAGAGCTTTTCTTTCATTCTTTTCTCATTTGTGAAACAGCTGGGTAAAGGTTTTACCAGGTGAATTTTTTTGTTTGTTTGTTGTTGTAATACTCATTTCAGCCACAAGAAGCCTAAGTGAACCAACCACTCATCTCTTAACCCTCCTGTTATGTTCGTTTCTCAGGAACAGCAATAATGGTCGTGGGTCAATTTGACCTGGGGCATGTTTAATTATCCAAACATGTTTAGAAGCTAAAAAAAATCCCGTTAAACATTGTTTAAATTTAATTAATAACTCCATAACTAACCATTTCAATCAATATTTAGTGCAATGGTGTTCTTTACTTCTCACAGATTACGGTTCAATGAGGATAATTCACTTGTTTTTCATTAAAAATGCATGTTAAAACTTTTTTTTATGTACATTGGAAAGACCTACATATAAACTACAATGGTTTTACATGACATTTAAAAAAATGTATTTGACATTTTAATTTTTTTTAAAAATGAAAAATACTTTTAACTTTTTTTTTAAACTTTGAAATGGGTTAATTTGACCCGCAACATAACAGGGGGGTTAATAAGTAATTCATGTTTTCTTCCAGTTTAAAAATAATATTAAATACTAAGGAACTTTCAAGGTTTACCCTGGAAAAACTTTTCTTCTCCAGTCAGACTTATACACAGGAGTCAAAACATCAATGAATCACCAGGATTTTTTTTCTCACTTGCCTCTCAGGGCTTCCAGGGCTTCATTATAAAAATAATGGTCTTTTTTATATAATATGTAAAAAAAAAAGAAGAAGAAAAAAAAGAATATATGGTATATTTTAAAGTGTATATTGTATTAATTAACATATTGTACATTACATGTAATTATTACATTACATTATATATGTATATTATAAGAATAATATTGTATTGTAGATGATATTAGGGATACAAATAAGAGATGTAGGATAAACACAGATGTTTTTTTGGGGGATGTAATTGATATCTGGAGGTGCTGGGTGGTGGCAGAGTGTATGTTTGCAATTAATTTATAACTTGTTATAAGGATAAGGGATTATTTTATATTAGAATAAGTATAAGTAAATTAATTATTGAGTTGGCTTGCATCAAAAAGGAAGTTAAATAATTCGGAAATTAACAATCACTCATTAGAGAGGAGTCAGATTAAATACCAAGTGAACCAATGCTCCTGTTTTATTTCGTTTGCATTTTTCATTTTTGTATGTATTTCTTTGTCTGTCTGCAATTGTGTGATAATAATATGACCATTCCGCTTTTTTGGTAATTTATTATTTATTTATTTTTTAAAAGTGTATTTACATATTTGAAATAAACATTCAAAAAAGAAAACACACACATTCCTCTCAATCCACATTCTCTCATGCAACGATGTAAACTGACCATGGACTCTTAAACCTGCAATCATTCTAATGTCAAGCAGGAGGGGGGTGGCTGCAACAAGAAGTATGGCTGTATAGAAGTCTATGAGAAAAATGACTACGTCTCACTTGATTTAATACCTCAGTAAACATTTTACTGATGAGTGACGGTCTCAATCGTCAGTTTTTGTAAATTGTGGTTCCATTTAGAGTAAAGCCGACGATAAAGTAGGGTCTGCTTTAGGACTTGACGACAGTTCTTATTGACAAGTCGTTACCACGGTGACCGGTCACTGAGGATAAAGGCTGAGCAAAGTGTTTCCGTGGCACTGCGTACATTTAAAAAGCCTTCAATTAGTTTTGGGATTACCTCAAATTAAGGTTGCTCACTTTGTTAGCAGCAACCAGTGGTGGAATCTAACTAAATACATTTACTCAAGTAGTGTATTTAAGTATAATTTTGAGGGACTTTACTTGAGTATTTCCATTTTATATAACTTTATACATACTTCACTACGTTTTGAGGCAAATATTGTACTTTTTACTCGACTACATTTAGCTGCCAGCTTTAGTTACTTCTCAGGTCGAGATTTAATATGAAAAACATCATACATTTAAAGTGATCTTTTTCTTAAAATTATTCCTCATAACAGTATATTAAGAAGTTAAAAATAAACCCTAACCTTGAGAAAATTTAAATGCATCAATTAAAATCCAATAATATATTCGGAATATGTAGTATATAACAATGTAAGTGGGTCCATTCTGCATAGTACTTTTACTTTTGATACTTTAAGTACATTTTGATGCTGAAACTTTTGTACTTTTACTTCACTAAGTTCGGAATGCAGGACTTTTACTTGTCGTGGAGTAATTTCACAGTGTGGTATTAGTACTTTTACTGAAGTAAGGGATCTGGATACTTTTTCCACCACTGGCAGCAACTTCCGTCGGTAGTGCATTTGGGTCCGGACCTCACGTAGTTCACTATATCTTTTTTTTTTTTTTAAGATTATTTTTTTGGCATTTTTATTGCTTTATTGGATAGAGACAGATAGAAAGGGGGAGACAGAGGGGAAGACATGCAGCAAAGGAACCTCAGGCCGGATTCGAACCCGGGTCCGCTGCAGCAAGCACACGGCTTTCATGGTAAGCGCTCTACCAGTGTGAGCCACCAGGATGCCCCCAGTTCACTATATCTTTAAGCAATAATCACCACTGCCCGATCTCTAGCATTTTGTCTCACTTGTCTTCCTCTCTTTGCACAACCTCCTCGACATCCTGCACCACATCGGCTCTTCCTTCCTCTTCCTCCTCCTCCACTTCTCTCTCATCCAGTGTCCCCTGCAAGGCCTCCTTCAGGGTCAGGCTCACTGCTTCAGAGTCCCTCACCACCCCCTGCTCCACTGACATCTCCGGATGGTGTCTCTGCAGATGCTTGACCACCTGGAACTTCTGTTTGGCTCTGTAGGAGCAGTGGCGGCAGCAGAACGGCTGCTGCTTGGTGTGCGAGAGGTAGTGATGCCTGAGACCCGCCGGCCACCGGAAAGCCTTCTGGCACAAGCCGCACGTGTACGGCCGATCGTCACTGTGTTGCCGCTGGTGGGTCTTCAGTATGAAACTTGTCTTGAAGGCTTTGCCGCATTTCTCGCAGACGTAAGGGCGCAGGTCGCAGTGCTGCGTGTCCCGGTGGGCACGGAGAGCGTCTGCTCTGTTGGTGCAGTAGTCACACTCATCACAGGCATACGGCTTGTCCCCTGAAAAGGACATATAAATGTTACTTTAAGTTACAAAACCACAGGAGGTTTAGCTGAATATTGATAAGGATTTACAGAAATATCCTGCCTCACAACAACATGATTGCATTTTATGGAGAGAGAGAACTGTTGATGTATACATTGCATTGAACCATGCATTAATCAAGCATAAAACTGCTCCATGTCTAGTCAATAGAGGTGGGGCAAAAAAATCGATACAGCATAGTATCGTGATATTTTGCGATGCAATATGATATCTCTTCATGGCTGGCAAGTATCGATATTTAGTGTTCTGATGACCTTCAGTTTTGTATAGTTGTAGTGTTTTTTTTCGGAGGCCGTATACTGGAGATATCATATGAAACAAGAAGATGTAAGGAATCTATAGGCACCATGTGCGTCAGGATATCGTGTCAAGAAGTTGTCGAAATAACGCTGCAAAGTAAGCCTCAGCTGCCTGAGAACTTTAAGGCCTGTTTCGATCGTGTCATACCTGTGTGTTTGGTCATGTGGTATTTCAGCTGAGTCGCCCATTTGCATTTGTAGCCACACTCTGGACAGAGATACTTCTTCTCTTCTTGATGAACCCGCATGTGAAGCTATGGTAGAATTTATAATAGAAAACAGACAAATAGAAGAACATCAACGTCATTTTCATGATGCTTGGGTTTTTGGAAATATCATACTATTGGATTATATATAGACAACATCTCTATAATTTCAATGGGTCATTTTATTACTGCCAGTTAAACAAATGGCTTGAGAAGCTCAACACCACTCTAATATCTATCCACTACTGCAGACATATTTAACATATACAAAAATCTAAGTGTAAAAACCAGACTGTCCTCGCCAAAAAATGGGCCAAAAAGTTTGTCTGCACAAGCAGCTCAATCCCACCCATATTAATGTTTATTGTTATGTAGCGAACTCTAATGGCTGTCGTGAGTATGATGGGAGCAAAGTAGGGATGTTTCAATAAATTATAGAAAATCAAGTAGTCTTCTCCTCCACAAGGGCAGTTTAGATCATCTCCCGCACTGTGAGAAGGACAAGATGCTCCATACAAACCATCTCACTAACTCACAGACAGAATGATGTGAAAAACTTTGAGCTTACCTTCAACCTAGACGGATCAGTGCAGGTGTAGGTGCACTGCTCACAGCTGTAAGGCTTCTCTCCAGTGTGTATGCGAATGTGCCATGTGATCTTCTGCTTGTTCCGGGTTGAATACTCACAGTCTGTGCATTTGTACAGACGTTTGCCTCCATGTGAACGCAGGTGCTGCTCTAACACCAGCTGGTGCCGACAAGCAAACTGACAAGAGCTGCACTTCAGAGGCTTGTCCTCTGGCGGACCCTCCTCGTGTTCACTCAGGAGGTGTTGTGCTAACAGCTGCCTTGTTTTGGTAGCAAAGGGACAGAGATGACACTGATGTGCCAGGTGGGTTCTTTGATGAACTTCGAGGCTCTCTTTTGTCTTAAAACTCTCCTGGCAGGTGCTGCACTTCACCTGAGGGTGCTTGTTTTCTTGGTGTGTCTTCAGAGTGACCTTGCTGCCACACGTGTAGTCACACTGCTTACATGAGAAACAGACCTGGAGCTGGTGCCCACGTTTACAGTGGTTTCTCAGTGCAACTTCTGAGCTGAACTGAGCATCACAATGAGTGCAAGCGTGCTGTAACTCCCCTGTGTGGCATCTGACATTGTGCCGTCTCACGTCATCCAGTGTGTAGCCGGTGAAGTCGCAGAGCGAGCAGAAGTGTGTCGGCTGTTTGTCGTGGATGCGCATCTTGTGCTGACGCAACTTGGTCACAGCTCCGAAGGTCTTGTCGCACTTATCGCAGCTGTGACGACCGATTCCTGTGTGGAGAGACTCGTGCTCATCCAACCGATAGCGCCTCGTGGTGCTAAAAGGACAATATCGACAGTGGTAAGGTCGTGCACCCTTGTGTTTGAGCACCACATGCTGTGCCATGCATCGCTCTTGTTTACAGGTAAAACTACAGTGCTGGCAATGCAAACCCTCAGCAATGCCAACCTTTTTTTTATCATGGACACATCGGATGTGACGAGTCAAAGACATTTTAGATTTAGCTACAAATGAACACATGGTGCACTGGATTTCATCTGGCTTTAAGCAGCCTCTCTTCTCATGACTGTCTAACGCTCTTTTCTGATTGCACTTAAATTCACAGCTTGGACAGGAGAAGATTTGATGTTTCTCAGGAACTTTCCCAGTTCTGTCATTGTACTCTTCCGTCAAATCCTCCTTTTCATTGACCGACTCACCAGCACGCTCATCCTCCACTTCTGGACTGATCTGATTCTCACTTTTCTTTAAGATTTTTCTGCAGGTTGAGAGGTGCCGTTCAACAGTTGCAAGCCTGACTGATGAAAAGTTGCACAGCTTGCATTTGTATTTCCCATCTTTTTGAGCATAAAGCGGCTTCTGCAATGGGACATTTCTATCTTTGTGACTAAAAAACGTTTTTGCAAGACTGACTTTTAAAAGCTTTTCTGCCTGAATTTTGCTTTTCTGCTGTCCTGATTCACTGAAAGCATTATTTAAAGAGCTCTTACAGTTTGTTAAATGAGATTCTTCTTCTTGCTGATGGAATTCCTGATCATTTGAATCTTTGGAAATACAATTTTGTGATGATAGAAGCTCTGTCTGATTGGAATGTGTTCCTTTATCCATTTGTTCGGGTGCTCTATGACCTGCAGAGTTATCTTCTGCTGGAATACCTACAAATGTCCTTGTTTTTCGCGGAAGTGCTGGGCATTTCTTTTCAAGATGGCTCTCAAGGCCTCGCCTCTGTTTGAACTGCGCACCACAGGCCTGACACGTGTGTCCCTTTATCCTTCCATCACACGAAGCCTGGCAGTGGTACTTCAAAGCTGTCTCCTTACTGGTTACATAAGAGCACTTGTTGCATCGATAAACCTCTTTAGTTGGCACCACGAGAATCTGCACCCGTCCCTCCAGAACCATGGCTTCTGCCTGGTCCTTGTCGTGCTTCTTCATAGCTTTCAGACGGATCTCAGATTCTAACGGCTGACTTTGCTCGGATGGAAAAGTGGAACTGATTGTTTCACCTTCACTCTCCACCTCAGGTGTCTGACAATCCCCAAGTTTGACTGGTTGACTTGTGTGATCATTCAGAGTCTCATAGTCATCTTGGTCAGTTTCTTCACATTCGGGACCTGCCATTGCTGCATTGTCCTCCTCTGATGAAGAAGCAGAAAAGTCTGCTTTCTCGTGTGGTATGTCAGAGTCATTGCGATTTGTATAAGATAAGCTCGGAGTTTGATTTGCACATTTTTCTTCCTGATTTTGCAAAGAGGAGGTCTGATAGTCAGTGGTTGACAGTGTTGTTAAAACAAGAGTACAGTACTCCTCATGACTGTTCGCAGATGGAGGACTGTCTGAAATACCTTCATTAACAACCTCCTGAGAAACAACATCAAAAACATCTACAGGATCCACAGGTTGTGAACCAGCTGCAGATTCTTTGCTGGCACTGTGACCTGCTGAGGCAGGACACTCAGATTGTTCTCTTTGAGAAGCTGGAGTTCCTTCAAAATTGGATTGTTCAGACTGCTCATTGGCTGCTGAAGCCTGATTGTAAAAATCTTGCAAGAACTCAGTCGACTTCCTTTCCTTCTCCTTTGCAGCATAGTTCTCTAGCCATGCTTTGTCCCCGGGAACATAGCCATGAGCTTTCCTCTTGTGCAGGAAGAGGCTGATGCTACTGAAAGAGGAATAGTAGCAGAGGGCGCAGCGGAACTCTTTCAGCTTGGTATGTTTGCAGTTCTCGTGGTTTTGAAGGGCTTGTCTGTAGCAGGTGGTGTATGTGCAGTATTTGCACTTATAGACAGATGGTGATTTTTCCTCTCCAGAGTGTTTGACCAACATGTGACTACGGAGCTCATATTTGCGCTTGCAGGCATAAGCACAGATCTCGCACATGAGTGACTTGGCCTGGTGTCTTATTTTGTGGCTATTAAGCTGGTCCATGCGATGGCATCGGTAAGAGCACTGATCACACTGATACCTGGGACAGGAGACAGGAAGGTTAAAACAATTGCGTATAGCAAAACCACACATCATAGTGGAGACATAACTTATGCACACATCAATAAAACACTTCTTTCACACAACCTTTCTTTCAGTCTTAATAATTACCACATACTATTTCCTCACTACCACATACTAGACTCATCATCATTTTTTAATAATTCTGTGAGTACAGTGCAATAACATAACCAAGTAAAAACTCCTGAAGTATCTACCTGAGGTCTCCAGCATGTTTTCTCATGTGGACATTCAAATAGTGCTTCCATTTAGTGACATATCCACATTCAGCACACATAAAGTTCTTCTTATCGGAGTGAGTAAGCATATGTTTGGAGAGGTAGGACTCATCTCGGCACCTGAAGTCACACAGGCTACACTTGTGGGGTTTCTCACCTGTTACAGAGAATAAGAAGAAATTTAGGGAAGGTCTTGACAAAGGCAGTAGCTCCTTACAAAAGCTACCAATACACCCAAACTGAAGATACTGTGAGATGAGAATCACATGCATGAAAAACATAAAAAAATTGATTCCCTCCTCACCACTGTGCATGAGCATGTGTCGCTTCAAGCCTCGTTTATGTGCGGTAACGTAGCTGCACTGAGAGCAGCGATGAATCTTCTCGTTGGCGTGCAAATGTCCGACGTGCTGCTCGTACTCCACGGGGTTGAATGTGACGTAGGAGCAGAAGTCGCAGCTGAGCTTGTCACTCCCCGGGTGACCGTTCCGCCGGTGCTGGAGGAAGAGGTTCTTATTGGAGGAAGAGAAGTCACAGTGTGAGCAGTGGTAGGCGAGGTGTGTCCGATAATGAGCCTCCATGTCCATCTCGCTTTGGAAGACGGCCCCACACGCGTGGTGACGACACTCCACAGCCCTGACTCCGTGCACTTCTGCAGTGTGTCTGAGCAGTTCTTTGCGTTGAGAACTCTGGAAGGTACAACCCTCGTGGAAGCATGCCACCGGCTTGCTGTCCGACAGGATGTTGTGTGTCTTCATGTGGGCTTTAAGCGACCTGCTCTGGCGGAAGCTTTGACCACAGGTGGGACAGGGATAGCTCGGACTGCTCACGTCATTTTCTACCTCATCGGCATGGACGCTTGCCATGTGGCGACGGATTGCGTTTCGCTCCACAGCAGAATATTCACACAAGTGGCAACGATGAACCTTCTCTCCGACCTCACGGAGCCAATGCATGCGTAACTTGCTCTTGCTGGTGAAGTAACGCTTGCAGGTGGGACACTGGAGGTTGGGATCGGGGAAGTGTAAATGCAGGTGCTCCTGCAGGTGGGAGCGCATCTTGAAGCAGCGCCGACACTTGGGGCAGGTGTGGGTGCGATAAGTGTGCTCTGATCCCTCTGCAAGGTACTCTGATGGACGAGATACATTCAATTAATTTTGAACACAGCGACAAAGCTTATGGTGTTAAGTGAAGTGCACACACAGCTGTTTAATCACAGATATCCTGCTGCATATGTGTTTGGAACTTATTAACCACATGTTAATTGATAAATCAAGGCTCCCAGTCTGTCTGTGAGTTTCACGTCGACTTCCCTGCCCAATGTAGCGAGTGAGGGGAATCTGTATGTAGTGAAACAGGAACACAAACACACTGGGAGTCTTGATCAGTGAATGAAGTTCAAAACACATATACAGCAGGATAGTTCAGTGCAATTTTATTCAGCTGTAAATCGCCCAATCCTATTTGTTCCGAGTGAAGGACTGTGACTTAATAAGCCTTACTCATGTCATGTCATGTCATGTCATGTCATGTCAGAGTAGTAAAGTTACAGTTATTATTAATTGATAGTACAACCAAACAACAAAGTTGTGGACCAAGTAGCACAGTGACCCAAGACTCACTATAATTCTCTATTAAGCCGAGGTGTAGCTGCAGGTTCACATAATAATTCTCTGTAGTATATAGGATTACAATTGAATTTTCATGACATGATAACCATCTCAGAAAACATCACAATATACAATATTACATTTTTTTAAATTATTATTATCAGTTACAATGATCCTTAGAGGAATAAAAACAGATTTTTGAGGGTTCAACCAACGCTTACTTGAATCCATCTAAATGGAAGCATGTGCAATAGGTCACGCTTTTCGAAATACATTAAATATTTTTTTCATTTTTTGTAGATAAGCATATGCACACAGTATGATAACCGACAGTTTTCATACCACGGTATATGGCTGCAGCCCTCACCACTACAACTAACCCTCCATCACATTGTTTTCACACGTCACATTGATAAAAGTTTTTAATTTAGCTGCTTTACACCATATAGTTAGAAGTTTGTGCTTATTTCCCTATAAATTGTGGCATTTTTTTGGCTCAGCCACATCCATAACTGAAAGCTGTATTAAATCAAGCATGGAGCCAAGCATTCTTGATTGGAAAAAAATAATAGCAGAATGGTTTTAATTTCTGTCCTGCTAAATTTGCCATGCACACTGTATCACACTTGTATGTTTTATTATCAATGGTTCAAACAGAATGGTGTACATACCTTTGGATGGCAGAGGGGCGGCATTCATTGCTGAGGGTTTGTCACTTTCCACTGCCTTCCTCACTCTTTTAGTATTGTGTCTTTGCCTCTGAGGCTGTTCCTCATTCCCATCTTCTGGTAATGATGATGCACAGGCTGGGTTGGGCGTTATTTTCCTTTTTGGCCTGCTGGACAGCTGAGGTTCGTGGCTTCCTTGAGTGGATACAGTCGTGGCTGCTGTCGCATTCCCTATGAACGAATGTACCAAAACTATAATGTTAAATCGACTCTTCAGTAATGAAAACCATACATGGTGAAGGATAGGGACGCTTAGCTTAGCTTAGCTGTAACTAAAGTGTTAAAACTATTACTTGTTAAAAAACTTCAGTGACTTTGCAAAAGAGCTGTTCAACAAACTTTTAAGGCTGACTTCCTCTGTTGAACTGCAGGTCAAGAGGGCACATCCTGCCCTCATACTGAGCAAGACTCACTTTCTCTATTTGGCTATAGCAAATTGTGCCCTCATATTGAACCTTTCCTGAAAACCGCTTAGAACTAGATCAGGGCGCAGCTATTTCAGTAAAAAAAACATACATACAAGACACAATAGGCTTAAAAAAGGGAACTAAGACACATACATACAAGACACCATGGGCCTCAAAAAAGGTAATTAAGAAAGGAAAGGTGTCTAGTTATAAAATGAAATATCAAGAGCTGTCCAGTATGGGTTGGCTACTGCGTCACCATCCAAAATTGACCAAATGCGATAAAGCCCAACCTCTTGTGGGGGTGGTTCCAACACCCAGAAGAAAACTGTTGTTATTCAGTTGTTTTGAGTCTTATGTAAAAACCAAGTCTAGAACAAAAGAACTGGGGCAGGAGGCTTTAAGAGCCTCGGCTCTAACAATGGGTTTATTAGAAAGGCAGACAAGATTTCTACAATTGTGTAACATAATACTCATAGCAGTCTCTGTTTACCTTGATTGTTGTGCTCCAAGAGGTGGTTCTTCAGGTCTTTTACATTTTGAGTGGCAAACTGACAGTGAAAGCAGCCAAAGGGCATGTGTCCCCTCGAATGTCTCTCCCTCTCCTCCTGTGTGAGGAAAGACACTTTGCAGGACTGGACGGTGCAGGGAACAAGAGTGAGACCATGTGTGGATGCCAGGTGGGCTTGATACTCCTGTCTGTGTGTGCTGCTGAACTGGCAGCCTGGCTCAGTGCAGGGGTACGGGCCTTCAGGGTCATGTCCACTGTGGGTAATTCTGAAGTGCTGTTTCAGGACACCTGGCTTGGAGAAAACCTCACTGCACTGAGAACACTTGTAGTTCCTCGACTGTACTGTACTGGATGGAGTGGTTCCTGAACAGGGGTGTGAGGTAAACGAGCCACTGTCTGAGAAACTCTGCCCACATTTCACAGTCTCCATTGTGTCTGAAAGAACAGCAGAAATAAAACGATTACTGTGCTGCAATCATTTTCACCATGATGCGCTTGTTTTGTCTTGTGTTATAAATCAAGCATTTCCCCTACAACAAAGCACTTTCACATTTTTTTTCTCTGGGTTACTGGTTAGTTAAAAAAGTTATACTAAAAATCAAAATAATGAGATAAAAAGTTGAAAGGAAATAACCTTAAATTCGACTTTTTATCTCATAAGTATACTTTTTTGTCATGAATTTGACATTTTAACACATTTTGACTTTTCATAATTATGACTTTTGATCTCATAATTATGATTTTTTTATCTCATAATTTCGACTTTCTATCTCATTATTTTTTTACTTTTTATGTCATTATTATGACTTTTTATCTCATAATTTAACTTTGACTCTTCATCTCGACTTTTTATCTGATAATTATAGCTTTTTTCTCAGAATTTAATTTTGACTTTTATCTCATAATCATGGCTTCTTATTTCATAATTTTATTTGGACTTTTTATCTCATAATTATGACTTTTTAATCTCATAATTTCAATTTAATATCGGCATTTTAATTTTTTAAATGACAGAAATGGTCTTCAATACAGGTAAACTGCCAGAGGTAAATATATATATATATATATATATATATATTCTTGTGAATTTATGGTTAAAACCCCTCAATGAAGTTCCTGTCCATGCACATCAAACTGCATGTAACATAGACACATCTTTGCACCAAGGCAACTACCGTATCTATAGTGGCTTACAGGCTTAGTACAAAAAATAATATTTTCACTTAGTACCTTGTTTTATTCATACATGCTTGCAGTAAATACATAAATACAACCTACTGCCTGGCTTTCCACGGTCCATTCTGTCTGAAAAACAGAACATCAACCATTATCAGTTTGATCTAATCCATCTCTCATTTAATACTCGGTGATAATAACCGGAGTCTCACTTACTTACTTACTTGTTTATGATAATAAAAACGGATATCAATACGCTGTAACAGCCTTGGTGTTCACCTAACATTAGCTTAGCTATCGTTAGCTTCTTATGATATAGGTTGCAAACTGTTCAAGTCTTTAGTTCCGGCTGGCAATTGACTTCGCCGTTGCGGTCCGTACTGTCTGCAGCAACATACAAAAACGATATTGTCTTAATATTATATTTATGTAATTATGTTCTTACCTTAATAGCAAAATGATGTATAGATAACACTAACGGGGACCGGAACGAATGTTTGAGGGCGGAGTCGGAATGATATTTGAGGAACACAGCAGGAAGTGTAGCAGAGGTCGCTACACCGTACATCCATACATTGCGCACATGAGGATTCGGAGTTGGTTAAACTGGGAAAAACACTGGAAACTATGAATGACAAGACAGCGGGGTGACATGGAGACAAAGAAGGCAAGTCCTCGGGAAAATATCTGCGTATTTAATATGACCGGATGTCTAGAGAGAAACTAGCATGAGCTGTTTTTAGATTTTAAGGCATGCAGTTTGACAGCAGGTCGTAACCTGGGACAGATCGCACGGATCTAATGAGGTTGTCTGCACGTCTCTGTGCTCCTACAAAGTATCATAACAGCTGTACAGTCTGATTCAGATATCAGCAACATGCCCCTGTCAGACTTTCTGGACGGCCTGAAGGACAACCCGTACTTCGGGGCTGGGTTTGGGCTGGTCGGGGTCGGAACAGCGTTGGCAGTAGCCAGGAAAGGTGCCCAGGTGGGAATGATCTTCTTCCGCAGAAACTACATGATTACTCTGGAAGTGCCCAGCAGGGATAAGAGCTACCACTGGCTGCTGAGCTGGATCACCAAGCACGCCAGGCACACCCAGCACCTGAGCGTGGAGACCTCGTACCTGGCGCACGAGAGCGGACGAGTCCACACGCAGTTTGACTTCCACCCGAGTCCTGGAAACCACATCATCTGGTCAGAAGAGATCTCTAAATATACTTCTCTAAATCTCCTTTAGCATGGAACCTATACATCCTAAGGGTACAGTTTGGATTTTTTATACACTGAGGTTATATAAGACCAGTGGCGGTTCTAGACCAATTTTACTGTGGGGGCCAAGGAGGGGCCGGTGTTTAATCAGAGGGGCACGTTAGCACATGAAAAAATGGCAAAGATGATATTTAAGCATTTCAAAATCTTTGAATGTCTTGAAAAAGACACAAAATGACCAAAAAAGACACAAAATGAGAAGACTGAATAACCAAGAAAGCCCCCACAGAAGACATAACAATGACCAAAAAAAGACACAAAATAACTCAAACAGACACATAAATGACAAAAAAGACACAACAACAGACACAAATTTACCAAAAAAAGACACAAAAAAGACACAAAATGACAAAAAAAGACACAAAATAACTAAAAAAAGACATAACAACAGACACAAATTTACCAAAAAAAGACACAAAAAAGACACAAAATGACTTACAAAGACATGTGAAGACATGAAAAGGATTCAAAAATGGACAAAATAGCCCTGTAAGACTCCATAGAGTTAAACTATTATACAATGTACACATTCTGGGTTCCTTTTGTGTGCAATGAGATATTGTTTGAACAAAAAAAAAAGGTTAGAATTGTTCCATTGTTCATTGTTATAAATTGATCATTTTATTATTAATTTGACACAGGGGCCACAGCAGGGGCCAAAGGCTTCTTCACAGGGGCAGTGGCCCCTGGAGGCCCCTGTGTAGAACCGCCACTGTATAAGACACTTGTCCATAGTCAGTGTATTAAATAGATGGTGACCAGCACACCCCAGTTTGGAGAAGCAGGCAGTAGTACCAGCAGGGAAGCTAACAGAGGTGGGGAGAAAATCGATACAGTATAGTATCGCGATATTTTACGTGGCAATATAATATCGATTCACTAGAAGATGTAAGGAATTTATAGGCACCATGTGGGTCAGGATATCATGTTGGGAAGTTAAAAGTGAAAATAATGCTGCAAAGTTAGGCTTTTTTATGTTTCATTAAAAAACAAAACATTGAGAGCAGTGAAGCTTGTTTGTGAAAGTTTGATAAAATGCTGCAGTTGTTGTCGTCCATATATGTTTGATATCAGTTCAGTTCAGTTTGACTGAATACTTTGTTGGTCAGTCTGTGGGTTTGACTCTCATTGTGGAGAAATAAAGACTGAAGTGAGATGAATACACTGAGAACTTTCTCAGATTGGACAAAACAATTCAGTTAAATCACAATATATTGTATCGCAGTACTCACCTTATTACAGAATGCTTAAAATTGCAATAATATCGTATCGTGACTCAAGTATCGGAATAAAATCATATCGTGGGGCCTCTGCTGATAAAAATACTATTTTAGTGAATGGAGGCTGGTGGCTCTGATGAGAGCATTTTAAACAAGAGTAAAGACTGTCTGATAGTTAGTTAAAGTGGTGAAAATATTCTAAATGAAAGCCTTGAACCTAAAGATATTTTCCCCACTTTACCTTTCCCTCAGATGGCCCTTTTTTGGTAGGAAACTGAAGCTGTTATATCCATCTGTGTTTTTCTGAAAGCCACCAGAGTCATTTAACCTCACAGTACACATAATCTGCACCTCTGGTTGAAGATGTATTGCATAACAAATATAGAGATAATCCTAACTTGTATTAATTTGCTTGACAAATAGCATTCTCTCTGTTAGTACAGTGCAGTCTGTGCATCCTCTGACATCCTCATCTGTTGTTGTCTGCAGGTACGGGAGGAAGTGGATCAGGGTGGAGAGGACCAGAGAGAAGCAGATGGTGGATCTGCACACTGGAACCCCGTGGGAGTCTGTCACCTTCACGGCTTTAGGCAGAAACAGACAAATTTTCTTCAATATCTTACAAGAGGGTGAGTTTCACACAGGTTTGCAGTATATTTCTTTCAAAATTATTTTTATTGGATTTTCCTTGGATGCATAATTATATCAGCTGTCAGAGCACACATCAGTTTATCCAATACATCCATAGACTAGGCAAGTACAAAATGAATGAAAACACCAAAGTTATAGTCAAAATATACAAAAACAAAACAAATAGAAAAATAAATAAATAAATAAATGAATGAAGATAACCATATAAGAGAAAATTATAAGATAAAATAAAAAATAAAAATAGAAAAATAAATAAATACATAATATTAATAATCAGGTTTGCAGTATCACATCTCACACAGGCTGGCCATATAGGAGCTCCGATACACTTGACTTGTGTTGCATCTCTTTACAATTAAGAAGCCATTAAATTGCAGCTGTTAATCATGTTTTGCAGCAAGAGAATTGGCCCTGAAGCAGGAAGAGGGACGGACAGTGATGTACACAGCCATGGGTGCAGAGTGGAGGCCCTTTGGGTTTCCACGGCGACGCAGGCCCCTCAGTTCTGTGGTCCTGGAGAGGGGTGTAACCGAGAAGCTCGTAGATGATGTCAAAGAGTTCATTGGAAACCCCAAGTGGTACACAGACAGAGGTAGAGTATCCCAGAGCTGAAATTTGTTCATTCAGTGCATGTGGAGATGATGTTTGGGTGTTATTTTTATATGACCATAAAGCAAGTTTGTTTTTTGTTGTTGAATTTGCTTTATGGAACTGAATCAACTGAAAATAAGTCAGACTAATCTATAGAAGCCTGGCTTATTTGACAAACTTGCTTTGTTGAACAGGCTCCTGGTTATATATTTTATGGTCTTTGTGTCATTGTTATATGGTGTTGTTGGTGTCTATTAAGTCTTTCTTGTTGGTGCATTCACAACACTTTGACATCTAACATTTGAGTGTTCAGAGAGTTTTTTGGAAGAAGTTTCCCGCATGCACTTAAATGCATCAACTCAGCAGTTTATTTAAGCATTTTCTACTTACAATTACACAATAACATAGAAATTAAACACAGAAAATACATGGAAGCAGTGATGTCATTATGTACAATTTGTAGTTGAAAACTAAAGCATGCAAAATAACAGGACTTTTCCTATTAGATTACTGTTTTATTTCTTAACAGTTAAAACTGTGTTTTGTATGAAAGCTCTGAGAGGAAAGTCAAGAAAAAAAATTCTGGTGATCCATTTTTGTGAGTCTGATCTTAATGGTTTTCTCTCCTGTATTGATGACTAAGGAGCAGTAGTCATTGTTAGTTCCTTTGAAGAACTGTGAAAAAAAGTTTTGTGACTATTATTCTTCAAATGTATTTAAATCTGTTAAAACAGGTGAAAAAAAACTTGTGCCAGTAAAATCTTTTTACCAATTTCGGCCACAAGAGACTGAAGTGCACCACTTGTTCTAATTAGGCTTTAAAGCACTGTTTTCTTCCAGGTGAGTTTAATTTCTCCATGCACTCTAAACACTAGGTACATTATATTGTGTGTTAGCAAGTTATGCAACATTGCTGGCATATCTCTTTTTGACTTTTACCTTTAACTTTTTTCCCACCCCTTTCTCATGTGGAAAGTACGGAGGAGGACTGGGGCCAGGTAGGAGAAAAAAATAATGAGAGGAAAGGATTTTTTTTTCTTTTTTTTTGTGCAGTCGAAATTATGGGAATAAAGTGAAGTTTTTGTGTTCGGTAAGGTTGAAAAGATTTTCACTGATTGGTTGTTCCCGTGTCAATAAGTCATCAGAGGAACATTGTTTTCTATCTTAATAGTTAGACAGCAACTACCTGAAATTACTACTACCTGAATTTCATGTCATGAAACAAGCAATAAGCACAATATTTAAGGGTGTAGTAGACACATAAATGAGCTGTTCTTGGTAGAAGCTGCTACAACTATTGTTTTGGGAAAATCTGCTTTAATGTAAGTTTTGTGAATTTTTAGACGTATTGAGAAAATTTAGGTTGTAGCTTGCAGTCTACTTTACCTAACACAAAAAGTAAATTCTCCACATTTCAACTTTTTTCTTGAAGTGCAAAATTATTTTTTTCCTCTCCTATCATTATTATTTTTTCTCCTACCTGGCCCTAATCCTCTCAGGTAAGAGGCTCTGTAGGAAAGCCTCTGCACGGTTCTGTAGTTATGAGAAAATGTGTTGTAATTCAGTGTTTTATAACCATATTGATATTATTCTTGTCTCTGCAGGCATCCCCTACAGGAGAGGATACCTCATGTATGGCCCCCCGGGCTGTGGAAAAAGCAGCTTCATGTGAGTGTGCTTTGGACCTGAATACTTGCCCTTCCTGTCTGCGCGGCTGAAAGACAGACTGTATGTCAAGTAGTTGGATGCGATTACACTGACATCTTTGTGGCTCATTCTGTTTCAGCACGGCACTGGCAGGCGAGCTGGGCTACAGCATCTGTCTGATGAGTCTTAGTGACCGAAGCCTTTCAGACGACCGCCTGAACCACTTGCTGAGTGTGGCACCGCAGCAAAGCATCATTCTGTTGGAGGATGTAGACGCAGCATTTGTCAGCCGAGAGCTGCTTCCCACGGAGAGTAAGTCGGATTTTCTAAGCAGAAACCAATAGTAACGTAAAAAAGAGGTTAAAATGACATGTTTGCCTGTCTATTTACATTAACATTAGATGTTTTAATGTATGTATCAGCTTCTATTTAGGTTTAGAAGAATTAGAATTGAGATAACTTGTAAAGCTGTGGTTGACTTTCAAATATCTTTTGTCTTTGCCTCGCAGACCCTCTGGCCTATCAGGGAATGGGAAGACTGACCTTCAGTGGCCTGCTGAATGCACTCGACGGAGTGGCTTCATCTGAGGCCAGAATAGTTTTTATGACCACCAACCACATTGACAGGTACCATTGAGAGAGTATTTATTCAGGGCATCTGCAGGACTTTAAAAGTTTTAAAACGTCTTGAATCCAATAATTTGGATTTTTAGGCCTTAAAATGTCTAAAATTCTCTTAAAATCTCATAAAATGTCTTAAAGACGATTTCCAATAGTCTTAAAAATGTATTAAGGTTATTTTTATTAACCAAATGCATAAACTTCAGTCTCTCTTTTAAATGTTTCCATTTTTGTGGACGCTATGAAATAACTACAAACGGAGCTAAGTACCTGTGATGCCCGGTCACAATTTATCTGGAACAGCAAAACCAGATTAATTGTGTAAGATGGGTATGTGCAAGTTCAACCATTTTTGGATCCAGAGTGAACAATTTAATGCATGGTTGAAGCCGTTGAAAGGAAACATATATGAAGCACACTGCACCTTCTGCAAGACAACTTTGAAACTTGTAACATTGGGCATCAAGGAATTTGAATCCCATCAAATCAGAAACTCATAAAATGCCAGCAGCAAACACTTTCAATTTGCAATTACTGTTCCACATTTTTTTGATGTGAAATGGGTATTCATTATAGTCTTGAAAAAGTCTTAAATTTGACTCGTTGAAACCTGCAGAGACCCCTTTGTGACAGTGCAAGGTATAAACATTAATGGCATCCTCTTTGGCTGAGCAAAGTGCCATCAAGTTCCATTTATTTTCAAAGAAAGACATATGTTTCTGCAGCTGATATCTCCAGCAACAAGCAACATTCACCCAAACAATCTAGAGTGGTAAACAGCACTACAAGTACGTAAATAAAATAATAAATATTGTAATTTCTGCAGATAAAACCACGTGCCAACCTCCAGGGCCTGAAAAGTGAAGCTAATGTGGAAGTGCCTAAAATCTGCATTCTTTTTATTGGCCACCAGGGGGCAACTCCACTGGTTGCAAGAAGAAGTCAGTTTGTATGAAAGTCAGTCAGAGAATTGGCCGACTACTCATTTGATTTATTATCCGACAGTTGGGGAACTGCGTTTCTGGGACATTAATGAGCAGCACAGGGGCTCCACAAGGCACTGTTCTGGCTCCATTCCTGTTCACACTGTACACAGCGGACTTCAAATACAACTCTGAGTCCTGCCACATCCAGAAGTACTCGGACGACACTGCTATTGTGGCGTGTATCAAGAATGGACAGGAATCTGAATATAGGGATCTGATAAAAGCCTTCAGTGACTGGAGTCACAAGAACTATCTCCTACTGAACACCTCAAAGACTCAGAAAAATGATCAGAAACTTCCGCAGACTCAAGCCCCCCCTTCAGCCAGTGAATACCTGTGGGGTGGACATGGAGGTGGTGCCAAGTTCTAAGTATCTAGGTGTATACCTGGATAATAAATTGGACTGATCCCTAAACACAGACGCTCTCCACAAAAAGGGGCGGACTAACTGAATTTCCCCTCAGGGATAAATAAAGTGATTTTGATTTTGATTTGATTTGATTGAGTAAACATGAAACATAAACTCCTGATGAATTTATGGTCTCAATCGCCAGTTCTAAGCTAATCATCTTATGAAAATATTATATAACTGTTTAAAGTCAGTTATATAACTGTTTAAAGTCACCACACATTCATTTAGATTTTAAATTGTTTTGCTTGTGCTCTCTGCACACAGGTTGGACGCAGCGCTGATCCGACCCGGCCGTGTGGATCTGAAGCAGTACATCGGTCACTGCACGCACTGGCAGCTCACACAGATGTTCTCACGGTTCTACCCCGAAGAGCCGGCCTCTGAAGGAGAGCGATTTGCAGAGTGCGTGTTGGCCGTCCACTCTGAAGTCAGCGCCGCCCAGGTGCAAGGACACTTTCTGCTGCACAAAACGGACCCGGCAGGATCTATAGACAATGTTGCCCAAATTCAATAATGACAGCAGGACTGCAAGATGTTTTTCAGACTGATAACTTAATAAAGAGAAATGTGAGCAACGTTGTTTTTAACATTTCTGTTTGAAGTTATGATATTAATGTGACAGATGCCGTAGAATGCAGTGTGTGATTGATACCAGATTCAGTGCATTCCATAATGTGAAAAGCACAAAGCTTCAATTATCTCAGTACAAGGGAATGAAGCCCTGGCTGATCCAGGGGAGGTGCTCAGTGGCAGCATGATAGTTTAGAGAACTTTATTTATCCTGAAAAAAATGATTAAATAATTAATTCAGCTTTCACTTGAGGAGAGGAGAAGTAGAAGAAGAGGAGACGGGAGGGGAGGGGAAGAGAAAGTGAAAACTTAAACTTCTTTCTGCACTTCTGCAATTTCAACTACAACTTCAGCTTCTATTTCAAATAGCAGATACAATTGAAAAGTGCTGAAAGAAGTTGAAACTTCAGCTGTTTCAACTATTTTAAAAGTTTCAACTGCACAATTTTAGCATTAAGCATTTAGCTATTCTTTCAAGGTATCATTGTTATTGTCAGGACAAAAATCTATAAATACTGCAGGCTACAAGCCCACACAGGAAATCCTTCAGACCAGTGCATTCATATGTAATGTGAGAACTTGTTTACATCTGAAACAAACTTAATTTTCTTCCAAGAAGAAATATGTAACCATATGTAATCAAGAAAAAAAACTAAGAAAATAAATCTGTTTTGAGATGCTTTCTTATCATGTAACCTTATCTGGCTTCTCTGAGACTTTGAGGAAGGCTGTACCAGACTCTTTTTTTTGTTTGTTTTTGTTTATCTCCCATAGATTATAATACCTGATATGTAGGCTAGTGTTAATATCAATGTCATCATGGATCTTTACATCCTTCAGCATTTCTTTAGTATTTATCATGAAAAGTTACTTGTTTTTTTACTGGTTTCCTAGTATCCTATTGTTTTTATTTATTTAAGTACAATTCTATAAATTAAAGATATCCATTACTTAAGTGATGTAATATTATTGCTACTAACCCAGAACACTTAAAGTGGATTTTCAACAATTGAATCACAATTGGGTGAGTATTGGTGGGCCGGCCCTGTGGCTCAGTAAACATTGTGTTTGCTCCTCCCTGCTCAGCTAGTCTCTTGGTGAAATAGGAGCCTTGTGCATTTTTCCATTCTGCTCTCAACATGGCTGCACGGCTGATCTACAGAGAGATACGAAGGACCGGTGGCTGGCTTTTCCCTTGCTCTAACTCTATGGCCAGAGTCTGCTCCAGAGGGGCTGGAAGCCTGTCCTCTGCCTCCCAGGACAAACCTCGGACAGTGGAGGACCTCCCACAGACCAGCTTATTGGAGCTACTTTACAGTTTGGTGTTTCATGGTTTCTTCAACCGTTGGCATGAGCTACAGGTACACCCGGCTGCAGGGAACTGCACGATTTCTGCATAGCACAGTTACACATATTCAGCAGGTCTGTGCTACAGGGATGCACAGCTGTTTGCATCTGCATGACTGTCATTGATAGGCTATAACTGCTTTGCCAGGAGTGTGTTATGATTACATTTACCTCCAGCGACAATGCAATTTAGAAAAAGTCAGGCTGCTCGTATTACCTTTGTTCCCATAGTAACCTCCAGATAACAGCTAGGCACAATGCACTCTCACAAGAGAGGCTTTTCTGCAGGAACACTTTCTGTGAGCTGACCAGCATTCAGTCAAGCCTGAAATTTTTTTCCATCTGCTTTATGAATGCACTGAATTCAACATGTTGGAGGCCTTTATAGCAGCAGTTAAGTAAAGCTCTTATTACCTCATGCACTAGATTACCTGCACTCAGGTTTCTCTGTTAGCTCAGCTTTCTTGCAATCTCTGTGCCTCCCCTCAGATCTATCATAAGCAGCGATATGGGCCCATATACAGAAACGCAGAAAAGAGTGTGTGCGTGAACACTCCAAAGCTACTGGAAGAAGTCCTGAGGAACGATGAGAAGTTCCCTTCTCGAGGAGAACTCGCCCCGTGGAAAGAGTATCGTGAAATGGGAGGCTTCGGCTATGGGCCTTTCACAGAGTAAGACTTCTAAATATTGTATAATGTCCCACGACCACACAATACCTAGTAAAACCTAGTAAATCCTCACATGACAGGACTTTACAGAGCAAAATCATGGCATGTGAGAGGGACAGATTGATGGTGACCTGTGAATATTAAAAAGGCTCCTCTTAGACTAGAAGATGGATTTTTTAAATCTCCAAAAGTCTAGCAGGTTGAGTTAAAGTTGGTTAAAAAATTGGAGCCAGTATTGCACCTTGTGAACTGAGAGTCCTCGCTTCAACCCAGGAAAGGTTGCTCGATTGTTAACCCATAAGAACCCAGACCCAGTTAAAATGCTTTTAAAAAAATACAATTTTTTTTAATTTTAAAATAGAAAAAAACTAGACACATTTTCTGCGTACAGAGACACAAATTTGCCTTTTTCTTTTGCATCTCCACAACATATATCAAAATTGTGACTGTAATTTGTTCAGGAAATGTGATCAGAACAAGTTAAATGCAACACAGCACACCCTATTAACGGATTAGAATTGTTAAAACAGTTTAAACTTAGCCTAGTAACAAAAAATAAGCTTTTTAAAATTAGCTTCTTTTACATTTCTGTTTCCAGTCACACCGTTTATGTCACTTAGGGATTTAATGAGTTAAGGTGAAGCATAAAGCTGAATATGGGAGATTCTAGAAGATTTAAAATGTTTGATACACGGGTGTCACCATGGGTTCTTATGGGTTAAGCAGAGGCACAGACAGCAACAGCCCATCAGAAAGCAATGCAAAGTCATGTGAGGATGATGCGGTCTGCTATCTTACCAGCTATGTCCTGTATGTTTTAATGCAGCCTGGTCTGTGATATCATCATGAGAGCAGGTGTTGGTAAGAAATATGCTGTGCAGCAGGTTTATGTTGGGCTGCTCTGGGCCAATCCTCACTTTTCTCCCTGCTGTTGGGCTCTGAGCAAGTGGTCTTGAGGGGGAAGGACTTCAACACTCCCAGGACCTAACCATTGCAAAAGTTTCTTCACACAGAATCTTAGTTCATGTGTGGCTCTTAACTGTAGTAAAATGTGCTTATGTTTGTGTCCTCTGAATGACCTGTAACCTTATGGATTGATTGAACACGCACAGGGGCTTCAATTAAGGAGGCCACAACAGTCAGTGTGGGTCAAACACATGCCATTTATTTTACAGTATTTAAAACTCTATAAAACACAGTCAAGAAAAGACAAGAGGACAGACAGTCATATCACGACTGGGAAACCAACCATCCACTGCCTAGGACACTGGGAGTATACTAGATATTCAAAATAAATATAAACCCAACACTTCAAATAAACACACCACACTAATTCAATGTGCAACCACAAACCATATCACCATCTAAAGTGAACTCCCAGCATTTCAGCCACACCGTTGAATGGGGGTTCCCACCAGCCACAATACTAGGAACAGAAGAAGACAGAATGTTAAAATCCTAAAACTACACAACTCAAATCTAAAATAATAAAAACAATAAAATCAATATGACTAAAATATAAAATACTAAACTAAAATAAACGGCAGTCAGTGCTATGCCTAAAAATAAACAAAGCACTGTTAGTGTTTCAGTCCTAAAAACAAATGACAGACCCACAATTAAAATCATTAAAATACAAATACCTCAGGGTGCATGCACCCCTACATTACCCTAACAATTAAAATGCTATCCTAATTCTAAAACAATGTTAAAAACCCCAAAAGTCCACCTTACCACACAGAACAGAGTCACCAGTCACAGCACATGTGTGACAAACAAAGGATCTCCAGAAAGTGACTCAGGAGCTGGAGGAGAGACTGATTAACAGCAGGTGTGACTAGCTGTCTCCTCTGATTGGTCTGTGCTTCTGCTTCCTGGTGACCTACTGCTACAGACCTGGCAGTGATTTTGCGGCTCCAGTCGTTTGCACCAGTTGTGCAGTCAATAAGTCAAAAATTTGACAGTCAATAAGTCAAAAAATTTGACTTATTGACTGCACAACTGGTGCAAACGTCTGGAGCCGCAAAATCACTGCCAGGTCATTCAGAGGACACAAACATACGCACATTTTACTTGGACTTTGGACTAATTTTTGACTTATTGATTTTATTATCAGTTGTTTTTATAGGCATCAGTTTTTTAGTAGTTAAAAGTAGCAAGTGACTGACAACCAGTAGTGGAAAAAGTATTCAGATCCTTTACTTCAGTAAAAGTACTAATACCACACTGTGAAATTACTCCACTACAAGTAAAGGTCCTGAATTCAAAACTTACTGAAGTAAAAGTACAAAAGTATCAGCATCAAAATGTACTTAAAGTATCAAAAGTGAAAGTACTCGTTATGTAGACTGAACCCAATCAGATTGTTATATTTATATTCAAAAATATATTATAGGATTATTCTTATCATTATTGATGCATTTATGTAAGCAGAGTTTACTTTTTTTTTTTTTTTATAAAGAAAGGACTCATTTTAACTACTTAATATACTGTCATAAGATTTAATTTTAAAAAAGTCTGGTCACTTTAAATGTATCCCGTTTTATGTTAAATCTCACCTGAAAAGTAACTTAAGCTGTCGGCTAAATGTAGTGGAGTAAAAAGTATGATATTTGCCTCAAATTGTAAAGAAGTATAAAGTTACATAACATGGAAATACTGTAGGGGTATCTGGTTGCAGATACAAATTGCCTCCAGCAGGGGGCACTAAAATATATATAGAGGTAAAAGCTAATTTAGGTCAATTTTGCTATCAGAAATTGAGAATACCCAAGTAAAGTACCTCAAAATTGTACTTAAGTGCAGTACTTGAGTAAATTGTTATTTCCCACCACTGCTGACAGGCCAATAGACATATCCATATACAGTACAGGCCAAAAGTTTGGACACACCTTGTCATTCAATGCGTTTTTCTTTATTTTCATGACTATTTACATTGTAGATTCTCACTGAAGGCATCAAAACTATGAATGAACACATATGGAATTATGTTCTTAACAAAAAAAGTGTGAAATAACTGAAAACATGTCTTGTATTTTAGATTCCTCAAAGTAACCACCCTTTGCTTACTAGAATATAAGACATGTTTTCAGTTATTTCACACTTTTTTGTTAAGTACATAATTCCACATGTGTTCATTAAAAGTTTTGATGAATTTACAATGTCAATAGTCATGAAAATAAAGGAAACGCATTGAATGAGAAGGTGTGTCCAAACTTTTGGCCTGTACTGTATATCACTATTGGTTTGTTTTTTTAAACTTTCGGTATTGAACCCAAAGATGCAGAATCATCAGATCTAACCAGCTTTGTTTTGTTGCTCATGTTGACTGTTTTGTGTTCCCAGGGAGGGGGAGAGGTGGTACAACCTGAGGGTGGTTCTGAACAAGCGCATGCTTCATCCAAAGGACTCTGCCTGCTTTGATGGTGTTCTCAATGATGTGGTTACAGACTTCATCAAGAGGATCTACTACCTGCGCCAGAGCAGCCCTACAGGAGATTTGGTGACCGATGTGGCCAATGAGTTCTATTTTTTCTCACTAGAAGGTACGCAGAAAAGCTTCTGGTTATTGATCAATTAAATATACACTACCGGTCAAAAGTTTTAGAACAACCCAATTTTTCCATTTTTTATTGAAATTCAAGCAGTTCAAGTCAAATGAACAGCTTGAAAGGGTACGAAGGTAAGTGGTGAACTGCCAGAGGTAAATAAAAAAAGGTAAGGTTAACCAAAACTGAAAGATAATGTACATTTCAGAATAATACAAGTAGGCCTTTTTTCAGGGAACAAGAAATGAGTTAACAACTTAACTCTATGGAGTTTTGGGCTATTTTGTCCATTTTTGAATTCTTTTCATGTCTTTGTAAGTCATTTTGTGTCTTTTGGTGTCTTTTTTTATTCCTTTAGTTCAACATAAAATGTGATTTTGAATCTTTTTTTTATTTTCAAAACACTCATGCTCAATAAAGAAGTTTAAATGTGCATTAATTTCAGAGTAGACTGAGACATTAAACTGCATAATTTTCAATTAAATTTTGGAAAAGTTGGTGTGTTCTAAAACTTTTGACCAGTAGTGTATATAATTTAATTCCTAAGAGAGAGCAGTCTTAGATCATTTCTGATCGACACTCAGGTATTTCCTCCATACTGTTTGAGACGAGGCTTGGCTGTCTGGAGAAGGAAATCCCTGCAGGCACACAAGACTTCATCGACTCCATAGCTCAGATGTTCTCCAACAACATGGCTGCGTTTATGATGCCCAAGTGGAGCCGCCCCCTGCTGCCCTACTGGGGGCGCTACATTGCAGGCTGGGAGGGCATCTTCAGCTTCGGTGAGTTGTGGAGGAGAGAAACTCAAGTTATCTCGGTTGTACTTTAAACCTCACAATGATATTGACCTGCTACTGCTATTAAAACGGCTTGTACTACAATTAGTATTTTTTTAGTATTTTATTAGTATTATTACCATCATCTTGCCAACCATCCTACCAACTGATGTTCTTTTTTTTAACTTCTTAAGTGTCCTTGTTCTATTCTGTGTTTTTTTCTATTGTTGTTTTTATTTATCCTACCTCAATATTTTATTCTATTGTATTTTATTGTACTTGAATACCAGACTGCTGTGACAACCGAATTTCCCTTCGGGGATGAATAAAGTAATCTATCTATCTATCTATCTATCTATCTATCTATCTATCTATCTATCTATCTATCTATCTATCTATCTATCTATCTATCTATCTATCTATCTATCTATCTATCTATCTATCTATCTATCTATCTATCTATCTATCTATCTATCTATCTACAAGCACTGCCCCCAATTTGCTCCAAGTTTGTGAGTTAAGATGACACTGAGATAAACACTTTCCATTCCTGCATTTCTTTTAGGTAAACAGTTGATCGACAAGAAGCTGGAGCTTATTCAGCAGCGTGTGGAAAGCAACCAGGAGGTGCAGGGCGAATACCTAACATACCTCCTCTCCAACACTCAGATGGGTCTTGGAGATGTGTACGGCAGCGTCACTGAGCTTCTTTTAGCTGGAGTAGATACGGTAAGTGTTAAAACTACCGTAACCCGACAACCAGGTCAAAACCTAATGTTTAGAGACCAGTCCAACTTATTATACTGATACTTATAACTTGGCACCACCTCCATGTCCGGCCCACTGGTATTCACTGGCTGAAGAGGGGGATTGAACCTGCTGAAATCTCTGATCATTTCCTTAGTCTTTGAGGTGTTCAGTAGGAGATAGTTCTTGTGACTCCAGTCACTGAAGGCTTTTATCAGATCCCTATATTCAGATTCCTGTCCATTCCTGATACACGCCACAATAGTAGTGTTGTCCGAGTACTAAGTTCGCTGTGTACAGTGTGAACAGGAATGGAGCCAGAACAGTGCCTTGTGGAGCCCCTGTGCTGCTCATTAATGTCCCAGAAAAAAAGTTCCCCAACCTGACATACTGTGGCCTTCCTGTCAGGTAATCTGTGATCCAGGAGATAAAGGAAAGAGAATACAAAACCAGCCTGTAAAAATGACATTTTGAAATGCATAATCATGAAATGTAAAAAAAGCAGGCTTTCACATTATTGCTACGTTTGCATGTGAGGTATATAATTGTACAGAAATGTATCTTGCTGCCTGTTTTCTTAATGAGGTTTCTTTGTTGGTCCAGACCTCCAACACACTCACATGGACTCTGCACCTGCTTTCCAAGAACCCTGAAACCCAGGCCAGACTTTATGAAGAGGTGTCCACGTTGGGGCCAGCAGACCGGATCCCCTCGGCCACAGAAGTCACTCGGATGCCGTATTTAAGGGCTGTTATCAAGGAATCACTGAGGTGTGAATGGTTAAAGAGATTTAGTCCGGCTGATGTTTAACTTCCACACAAGCCATCAGCGATGTAAAAAAAACTGGGAAGGTGAACTGAAATTAAAGGTTCACTTTTTTCTGTAAATTTTCCTGCATTGTCCTCTGTGTTTATCCTGACTTTGCATGCATCAGTCAGCAACAATAATGACTTTTAACCTTTTTTCTTCATTTTTTAAACAACTACATTTAAGGGTTTACTTTTTTCCATATCAAAGTGTCACAGTGCTGTTCACAATGGTGGAAAAAGTCCGTTCAGGTCCCTTACTTCAGTAAAAGTACAACAGTATCAAAAATGTACTTAAAGTATCAGAAGTAAAAGTACTTTTTATGCAGAACAGACCTACTCAGATTGTTTTATATATTCTAAATATATTATTACATTATTTGTATTGCTGCATTTATGTAAGCAGTGTTTTAATTTTGTAAAGACTAATTTAATTACTTAATATACTGTTATAAGATTTTATAAAATAAAATGTCTAATCACTCTAAATGTATCATGTTTTTTTATGTTAGATCTCAACCTGAAAAGTAAGTAGAAATATGGAGTAGAAATATAAAGTTTCATAAAATGGAAATTCTCAAGTAAAGTACCTCAAAATTGTACTTAAGTGCAGTACTTGAGTAAATGAGTTACTTTCTACCGCTGGCTGTTCGTCTGATTTTGTTTTGTTTTGCAGGATGTACCCTGTGGTTCCTGTGAACGCAAGGATCATGCTGGAAAGAAGCGTTTCTATTGGAGGATATCAACTTCCAAAGAATGTGGGTTCTGCTTTTTAATCATTATTGGACTTGTACTTGTTTTGTGTGTACTTGAGTCACAACTTCATGATACTATACTGTCCTACAAAGCCTTTTAACTGGACAACCAAATGGGTTATTGGTAGGTACTGATATGACACCTGTATTTACATTACAATTTTTATGCTCAAAAATCATGACGATTTATTTGACCTTTGACCCCAAAAATGTAATTACTGCACTCTGGTTTTGCATTGCTGTAAAATGTTCTAATAATAATGCAAAAACAGAGTGCAGTAACTACAGTGCTTTTGTGTTCTTTCAGATTTTATATTTTGTTTTCAGTGAATAAAAACATTTTCAAATTGATTTTGTTAGTGTTTAACAGCTCTATTCAAAGATGTGTATTTTAGACTTAATATTATAAAGTAATGTTATAGTCTTAATATCATTTTATCTCACTTTTTTACTTAATTACGATCTAGATATTAATTTCCCTATCAAATAAACTGCCGTCTGCTTTGGTTTTTGAGTTGGATTTTGTAGTTACTGCAGTTTTTATATCACTATTTCTCTGAAATAAAGCAAAATTCAATCAATCAATCAATCAATCAATCAATCAATCAATCAATCAATCAATCAATCAATCAATCAATCAATCAATCAATCAATCAAACTTTATTTAGCGCTTTTCATACATATAAATGCAACACAAAGTGCTTTACAAAAAATAAGAATTAAAACAGACAATAAAAATGACAAAACCCACCCCTCCCTTCCCCACATACACATCTGTATGTACACGTACACAAACATGCACACACACGCACGTAGACACGCACGCACACAAACACACACTCACACACAGCACATATTGATTGACAGTGTAGAGACATGGCAAGGCACCGAGCATCCAAAATTGAAATCTAAAACTTTGTTACAAGATAAAACAGGCATCAATTAATTAATTTTTAGTTCAAACTCAATTTCGACCAAAAATGTAGTTATTGTAGTTAGGCTTTGTGGGGCAGTATAAAGATCTTTTTTTAGTATTTCATCTCTTAACTGTTGTGTCTCCAGACCTCTTTCACGCTTTGTCTCTACGCCATAAGTCACGATGAGGACACATTCTCCGAGCCGTTCACCTTTAGGCCAGAGAGGTGGCTCCGGGACGGTCGTGAGAGGCCCAACGCCTTCGCCTCCATCCCCTTCGGCTTCGGAGTGAGAGGCTGTGTCGGGCGGCGGATTGCTGAGCTGGAGATGTATCTGCTGCTGTTTCGGGTAAGCGACAACTACAGAACACTAGAGGTGGGGAAAAAAGGTAACGCTTTATATTAAGGTCCTTGTAATAACCATTAATTAACAAGTAATAATGCCCTTGTAAGTCCTTACAAGATGCTTATTAACATTATTGTGTGTTTATAAGCTTATATAAGTGTTAATAATGGCATTACAAACACCCATGACCCACCCATTATGTCTTTGCCATGCCTTTATTAATCTTATTTTGTTTGCTTATTGATATTAAAATATACTTTATTGCTCATCTGTTATAAGTTAACTCTAAGTTAACTATGCTTTTTGCAACTACCGGATCTACAGCGAGAACAATGCCTTATTACTTGTTAATTAATGGTTATTAAGGACCTTATTATAAAGCGTTACCTGAAAAATCAATACAGCATAGTATTGCGATATTTTGCGTGGCAATAATTTATCGATTCATGGCCGCCAAGTATCGATATTCAGTGTTCTGACAGGTCGTCAGTATTTTCACCAATTTTAGGAATATACTGAAGATAGATGAAGATCTAAGGAAGCTGTAGGCTCCATGTGCGTCAGATATCCTGTTGGGAAGTTGTTGAAATAACGCCGCAAAGTTCGGCTTTTTTAATGTTTCAGTCAAAAACATTGAGAGCAGTGAAGCTTGTTGTTTGTGAAAGTTTGATAAAATGCTGCAGTTGTTGTCGTCCATACATGTTTGATATCAGTTCAGTTCAGTTTGACTGAATACTTTGTTAGTTAGTCTGTGGGTTTGACTCTCATTGTGGAGAAATAAAAAAAACTGAAGTGAATTATTATTATTGGACAAAATTCTTGATTGGATTTAATTTTGTCGACACAAAATACAGTTAAACAGTTAAATTGCATAATATTGTAACGCAATATTCACCATATTGCAAAATGCCTAAAATCGCAATAATACAGTATCGGGACTCAAGTATCGGGTTAAAATCGTATCGTGGGGCCGATAAAATGCTGGATTTGAATGCCGATGTTCTCAAGGTTAAGGTTGTGGTTTAATTTGAATAGAGTCCTTGAAAACTGAAAAAAAGATTTTCAACATGATCTGGTGTTTCATGGACACAATCACTTTTGTAAACCAGTTTAGTTTTTCACATGTGGTTCAAATTTGCTATTCCCACCTACTGTGTGTGAATATTTGTGCATACTGAGACATAGTTGAACATGGAAATGGACTTCAAAGGTGCAAATATTAATGTTATGAACCCATTAAACACCTTTAGATAAATAAATAAAGAATCCATTAAGTCATTTTTTATTAGATATTTTGTCCAGGACAACTTGGAACACAGAGTGCTGAGCTGCATCTCAGATTAATCTTAAGGTTCACACCGCTTCTATGTGGCATTTATTGTTGACCTGCTATCTCCCCCTAAACATCCACTGCCCACAACCACCAATTCTCAAAAAACATGGACAAAAATGTCACTGAAAATATTCCAGCGACAGGTTCGGAGGTATAATTGTTCAGTTCAGTCTGGTCTAATAATCAAATGACTTTAATAACTCCATATTGTTCTTGTCCTCCAGGTTATCCGGCAGTTTGAAGTCAGACCAGACCCAACGATGGACGAGTTGAAAAGCATCCACCGTACTGTTCTGGTGCCAGACAAACCACTGAGCCTGTACTTTGTGGACAGAAGACGTGAAAATACAACTTGATTTTTATCTACAGGAGATTTGTTTAAATGCAAACTGTGAATTCATGGTTTGATCATTTTCTACAACACTTTCCCAAAGATGTGATGGTGAAATCAACTCCAGCCTCGTTGCTATTCATTTCATAGCAAATTCAATTTACTAAATGTCTCCCCACATGGTTTAACTTAGTGCAGCACAATGAAGCCTTGTATCTTTGGTATGCATCGCTAAAACGTACATTGTTGCGCTTATATAAAGATATTGTGGGCTCACAGGGCATCCCTGACCATTCCTAGACTCAGACATTGGTACTAATTTATGTATAAAGTCATTCTTGGTGAATCATTCTGATGCTTTTAATGTATATCTCTATGTTAACTTGTTATATTTTTGTTTTGCCTGTAACTTTTTTTTATGCTGCTGTCTTGCACAATATGCACACAATCTGTTCTTCTCTCTGTATGTAAGAACAAATTAATGGATTCTTCTTTTAACAAAAGACAAATTTGTGAAACTATGCAACAACTCCTCTAACATAGATGGGATGCATCAGTTAAAAGAGGTCTCAGAGGTGAAATAAGACAAAGACAAATATTGTTGTATTATATTATATATATTATATATTATGTATGTATTATATTATTATATTATATATATATATATATATATATATATATATATATATATATATATATATATATATAATTATTATAAATACTTTACAACTTTCAACTTAAATTTATTTGCTTTGACAATGTGGGGGCCACTGGGATGGCTCTGAAGTTTTTATGGGATCTTAAAGTTGATTTACTCCCATAATGTATAAAAAATGTGGAGCATTTTAAAGTTTTAATAGAGTTTCTACATTCATGTATAAATGAGTAGATAATGGTTCAAAGTGAATAAAAATGCATACATTTAAATATTATATATTTCTGAAAGTATGAAATTGCAAAGACCACAACACAACACGATAAGAAAACGCGCTGCAAATAGATCAGAACACAACAGAAGTGTTTCCAGAGGACACTTAAAAGTGATGCACACGACTGGACACGCTTGTGATATTATCACGTTATTTCAAGATAATTATAATTTCACGTTATTACATTATAACAATCATAGTTTGCTAACGTTAACGGCCAATCAATAGCGTGCTAACGTTAGCAGGGGAGCAAGACCAAAACCAACTTTGTGCCGTTGAGAGAGACCAACTAGAACATGTAACATTCATTTATTTGATTTGTTTAACTGCAATGTGATTGACACAGGCTAGTTTCATACAAATCTCTGATTTTACTTTACTTTAAGCATTTTTTCAAATAAAAAAAGTGTTAAACCTTTAAAGTGTTTAAAGTGTTGAATATTTAACATTCAAATGATACTTTCTGTCTTTTAAAAAAAATGTTAATATTGTGAAAATTAATTTTATTATCCAATGTAAAAAAACTTAATTTCTAACATTTGTTGCTTTAAGAATCGTGTATGTGGATGGATTGTAAATTTGCACGTTGGCAGCTCATGTACAGGGGTGGATTGAAACTAAGTACATTTACTCAAGTACTGTACTTAAGTGCAATTTTGAGGTATTTGTACTTTTATTGAGTATTTCCATTTTATGTAACTTTATACTTCTACTCCAATACATTTAGAGGCAAATATTGTACTATTTACTCCAAATATTATATGTTTTACTTTTTGCATTTAGCTGACAGCTTATGTTACTAGTTAGTTTTTGGGTCAAGATTTAACATGAAAAACATTTTATTGTGATTAAACATTTGTTTTTAAATGATACCTCATAACAGTATATTAGGTAGTTAAAATGAGCCCTGTCTTCACAAAATTAAAACACTGCTTACATGCAGTAAGTTTTGGATGCAGGACTTTTACTTGTAGTGGAGTAATGTCACAGTGTGGTATTAGTACTTTTACTGAAGTAAGAGATCTTCTTCCACCACTGCTCATGTTCACAGAGAATTGTCAAGCTTATCAAGTAAAAAATGTATAAATTCTGACTACTCTCTACTCGCTACTTCACAAATCACCCAACAGGGGGCAGCATAATTACATGAAAAATAATAAAGCCTTGAACTTCAGTGCTACTCAGTTAGTGATTCCTAGACTGTGCAAGAAGTGATCTCAGGCCAGTGTTGTGATTAACAATCAGGTGTGAGGTCACTAGTGGTCATCTATGAGCCCAGGCCTCATTAAAAACCCTCATTATTAACCCTCCTGTTATATTAGTTTCTCAGGCAATAATGGTAATGGATCATTTTGAGCCACGGCATGTTTAACTATCCAAAAGTGTTAGAAAACTAAATGTAGTGGAGTAAAAAGTACAATAGTTGTCTCTAAATGTAGTGAAGTAGAAGTACCCAAGGAAAGTACAAGTATCTCAAAATTATACTTAAGTACAGTACTTGAGTAAATGTACTTAGTTACTTTCCACCAGTGGTTAGCTCACAGTGCTGTTTTGCTTTAAACATAACATTTTGGATTTATTAACCGTTGATTTTCCAAGTGCAGCTGAAGATAGACAGTATTATTGTCAATTTCCCCCCCAAAAAGAATTTTAACAATTAATTAAAAAGACAAGAAAAAGAGAGCAATATTAAACTTGCACCATGTCCAATGTGTTTTAATAATTGCAAGCAATTAGCAAGAGAGAGAGAGAGAGAGAGAGAGAGAGAGAGAGAGAGAGAGGGAGATGAGATAGAGAGAGAGAGAAAGATGAGATAGAGAAAAAAAGAGAGAGAAATAGAGAAATATATAGAGAGAAAGAGAAAGATGAGATAGAGAAAAAGAGAGAGAAATAGAGAAATGGAGAGAGAGAGAGAGAAAGAAAGAGAGAGAGAGAAAGATGAGATAGAGAAAAAAAGAGAGAGAAATAGAGAGAGAGAAAGATGAAATAGAGAAAGAGAGAGAGAGAGAGAGAGAAAGATGAGATAGAGAGAGAGAAATAGAGAGAGAGAGATGAGAGAGAAAAAGAGAGAGAGAAATAGAGAAATTGAGAGAGAGAGTGAGAGAGAAAGATGAGATAGAGAAAAAGAGAGAGAAATAGAGAAATAGAGAGAGAGAGAAAGATGAGATAAAGAAAAAGAGAGAGAGAAACAGAGAAATAGAGAGATATAGATAGATAGAGAGAGAGAGAAAGAAAGAGAGAGAGAGAGAGAGAGAGAGAGAGAGAGAGAGAGAGAGAGAGAAAGCTGCAGGCTACCTGTTTGTCTCCAGTCAGTGTGAAGTCACGTCACCTCAGCCAGTCAGTCAGTCAGTCAGTGAGCACATTGAGCCTAAAAACCTCGTTTTAAAACCCTAAATAATGCTGGTGTGACACCGCAGTGATGCCAGCCCGCCTGTGCAGATCTCTCTTCTGTCTGAGCGGATAAATAAAGTCCCAACAATAAGTTCCGCAGCAGAGGAGGAGAGGCGTGCAGGAGAAGGGGAGCCGACCGAGTGGAGGAGTTCAGTTTGAATGGGTTTGGACGTGTGTGTGCTCTGGCTTTGCTCGGATGGGATGCACAGTGAGCTTCATCTGCTGTGAAGAGGACTTTCTGCAAATGCCCATTTACCAACATGAGGAGGAGAAGAAGAAAGAGAGCGTGAAAAAGGTAAGAAGAACTGCTGCTGGCGGAAGAAAAGTGCGCGCAGACGCAAGTGGGCGTCAAAACACGAGCACACAGTGTTTGTTCAGGTTGTTTTCCATTTATTTTTGCATGTAAATGTATGATTCATACCCGGATGTTTATATTTTGGACTTGGAGTCAGATAAAAACTTTCGACCCTTGGTTCCACTTTACAAACTCATCATTAAAATGCAGTGCTGGAAAGTAACTAAGTACATTTACTCAAGTACTGTTCTTAAGTACAATTTTTATGTAACTTTATACTTCTACTCCACTACATTTTGAGGCAAATATTGAACTTTTTACTCCACTACATTTAGCTGACAGCTTTAGTTACTTTACAAGTCGAGATTTAACACAAATGTGATCAAAGTGATTTGACATATGTTGAAATTAAACCTCATAACAGTATGTTAAGAAGATAAAATGAATCCTACCTTGAAAAAATTAAAACTCTGCTTACATAAATGCATCAATAATAACAAGCAACAATAATAATATATTTGGAATATAATATTTTTAACTATGAGAAGGTTCATTCTGCATCGTGAATACTTTTACTTTTGATAGCCTACTTTAAGTACATTTTGATGCTGATACTTTTGCACTTCAATAAGTTTTGAATGCAGGACTTTTACTTGTAGTGGAGTAATTCCACATTGTAGTATTAGTACTTTTACTGCAGTAAGAGATCTGAATACTTCTTCCACCACTGTTAAAACGTCATTTTTCCAACAACAATAATAAGCATGTTATAAGTGTCATAAGTGATAAACAGCTTGCTGCTCACAGCCATTCATCCAGGTACATTGTGTGTTTAATACCTGCTTTGAAAGGTATTTACACTGCTTCATTGGGTGAATGAGGCAAACCATTGACTTTAATGACTGCCAAGGGCAACTCCGGAGAGTCCAAGTTCAGTCATGCTCACACTCCAAGACAGAGAGCAGATAGTGACCCAACTGTACTGATGTCATGGAAATTTCTTCCTCTTACCCTTTACCAGTGTTTGTCTGGTTAGTTATAAAGTTGTTAATTATAATATGGCTTCAGTTCCTGTCCTGTGGAATGTAGTCAGCGATCAGCACTGATTTCCACCTCACGTCACACAGCAGACCAGTCAAGAGTTGATTAATGTCTTGCTATGGGGTAATCAACTTTAGCCTGACCGATATAAGATATTTGTATTTGTAATATATGTCTGTGATTGGCAATTATTGGCTGATAAATCAGTCCTGGCTTGTGTCAACTTCTGGCTTGTGTCTTTAAAGGAATCCAGCCAGAGCTCATTTCACATTTCTAGATATAAACGTCTTCCAAGCTCTGTATGTACATAAACAACACTACAGTGGTGGGATGTAACTAAGTACATTTACTCAAGCAATGAACTTAAGTACAATTTTGTTTTAGGCATTTGTACTTTACTTGAGTATTTCCTTTTTATGTAATTTTATACTTCTACTACTCTACATTTTGAGGCAAATATTGGACTTTTTACTCCACTACATTTAGCTGACAGCTTTACTTACTTTTTGGGTGAAGATTTAACAAGAAAAAACATGATACAAACATGATAATACGTTTAAAGTGATTAGACATTTGTTTTTAAATGACACCTCATACAAGTATATAAGTTAAATGAGCCCTATCTTTACAAACTTAAAATGCTGCTTGCATAAATGCATCAATACAAATAATGTAATTATGTATTTAGAATATATAAAACAATCTGAGTGGTTCCATTCTGCATCACAAGTACTTTTACTTTTGATACTTTAAGTACATTTTGATGCTGATACTTTTGCACTTTTACTTCAGTAAGTTCTGAATGCAGGACTTTTACTTGTAGTGGAGTAATTTCACTCATCATTTTATGTTCAAGTGTGGCTGTAATGAGCCTCTGGTAAATGAGTCTGTCTAGTGACAATTATGTGGAGTTGACTGGGTTGATCCCCCCCAGTCACAAAACCAATATACACTGTTGCCCATGAAGTTGGTATAATTGTCTTTCCAGACACAATCCTCTGTTAATTGTGGTTTCAATTTAATTTTAATATGTTTGGAAGTGATTGAGAAGATATAAACTTTATCTGCCAAGAATAAATCAATCGTGTTTATAGTTTATTGGCTATTGTGACTGTAAATATGCACTATAATTTCTATTAACTTATCTTTACCCAAATAAAAACTGCTTACTGATTGGGGATCACTGGTCTCGATGCACACAACCACACAGATATATGCTGTATATGAACCAGTTGACTACCTGTGCTGCTGGGAAGTAACAGTAAAGAGACACTTGGAGACTTTTCCCGGATGTGCTCTGAGGTGTGTAGAGCTGTGGGAAATGAATGCCCTGACTCTGGCCAGCAGAGCTGTGGTTGAAGTCATGAAGAGGTGCTAAAGTGCTGAAAATATTCACTCAGGTGAAGCTGCCAAGTGTCAGTCAAGTTGAGTATAAACAATCGCATGATTTAAAAGTTATTTTGTAGAAGAAGCTTGAAAATGTGGAGCTGTTCATTGTTGTTCTATATGACCCGACTGAAGAGAAGACTGAGGGTGATGTACTGTTTATTAGAGGTGGGGGAATACAGCTTAGTATCACAATATTCTGCGTGGCTGATTGATTCATTACTGAAGAATCGCTATTTAGCGTTTTTATGGAGGTAGCGGGCTCACATTTAGGAGTATATCATGTCAGGAAGTTGTTGAAATAACTCCACAAAGTTTGGCTTTTTTTAGGTTTCATTAAAAAAAAAAAAAATTCAGAGCAGTGAAGCTTGTTTTTTTTGAAAGTTTGATAAAATGCTGCAGTTGTTGTCGTCCATACATGTTTGATCTGGGGATTCACACCTCTACTAAGTCAGTGTAGCATCAAAATTATAATTTTTTTTAGGTAATACAGCAATGTTGCTTTAATGCAAACTTTATGTACTGCTTTAATGTAAAGAGGGATGAGCAAAAGTTTTTTTTAAAGAAACATAAAAGATGTTATTTAATTATTTTTATGTCATATTAGATCCAATCTAGGACAGGTATCTATTTGCCAGCCCTCAGTGGGTTTCAAGTAACACACAGACCAAACTCTCAACATACAGTAAGTAATGATCGAGAATTTTCTCTTATTTGACAAAACAATTCTTGATTGATTTTAATTTTGTGGACACAAAATGCAGTTAAACAGTTAAATATATTGCACCTCAGTACTCACCATATCGCAAAATGCTTAAAATCGTAATAATATCGTGACTCAAGTATCGGTAGGAAACTGTATCGTGGGGCTGATACGCTGTTTCTCACTTTTATTTTAAATGGTACCGTAGAATGCTTCTTGTGCTGAACGTCTGCTCTTATTTACCTTGCCAAATGCTCTGCTCACCCTAGTATTTCTTTGCATACCATTTGCTCTCTTTTTTTTTCATGCTGATGTTTGTGTCGGAGGCGTGCTCAGGTACAGTGAAATTGCTTCCTGTGGTAATTGCTCCTTGTGTCTGTGTGATACTTTGTGGTTTGTGTCCCAGATGAAGAAGAGACTTTTGGCTGCTCTTGTCAGCAGCGCTCAGGGAGGCCCACGGCGCAGAACTTTGAAGAGCGATTACAATCGGCCAGAAAGTAAAACCCTCATGTAAAACCAAAGTACACAACCAAGACTTTGAACCTTATGTGGGGGTCTTGAATAGGCTTCAGAAAGAATGTGTGCTATGTTTTTTGCATCTAGGGGTTGTTGTATAATGGCAGACGTTGATCTGACAGACAGTTGACAGAAGAACAGAATACAAACTGTCTGCTATGTGAAAATGATGGGATGTTTGCGCCTGATACAGACTTTTTTTGGTGGGGAAAAATTCACAGATTACAGCCAACATAATGGACTTTTGAGATTGGAATGAAATTAAACCTTTTCAATGGAGGTTGTGCACCAATTGTGCACGTCTATGCAAAGGTCATCAAAAGGATGTTTTTTGAGCAATTAACCTTCTTGAAGAATATTATACAAATTGTACATGTATTGCATTGTAAAATCCTTCACCATCTTTTGGAGAAGTAGTCGTCAAGGTTGCTGTTAGCTGTTTCCTTTCAACCATCTGTAAGTGATAGAGGAAAGAGACTTTTATTTGTTCAGTGCTTTGCTTGAAAAAGCCAATATTGGCTGATAACACCTGCAAACTGATATACACAGTAATGGAAAAAAGTATTAGACCACCCTTGTTTTCTTTAATTTCTTGTTCATTTTAATGCCTGGTACAACTAAAGGTACATTTGTTTGGACAAATGTAATGATAACAACAAAATAGCTCATAAGAGTTTCATTTAAGAGCTGATATCTAGACATTCCCAATGGTTTTCTTGATAATGATTTTGGTTTTTGTCAAGGAATCATTCATTCATCCATCCATCCATCCATCCATCCATCCATCCATCCATTCATCCATCCATCCATCCATCCATCCATCCATCCATCCATCCATCCATCCATCCATCCATTCATCCATCCATCCATCCATTTGGAAATCCATGAATTTCACCATATTTTATTTACAAAAGCTTGACTTTTAGAATGATTTTGATGTCTATAAAGCCAGTTAACCAACTATAGGTGTTAGCTACAGCTAGCTTGCTGGCTATGCACTATTTTTTGTCATTCTATACTCCAGTAAATTTCCTTCCTTTGTACCTACATGAAGTTGAGATATACAGTGGTTGGTTAGCAAACACAGTTCACACCTCAATTTGCACTGCCTAATCTAGAGAAAATCCATTTGCATCTTTCCTTTGAATGGCTTTGTATGTAATTGTGCTGCTTTCATTGCCCCAGAGTTCAGATATTAGGCAGGGCAACACAGCAGAAATAAACTAAGAGTGGATTGGATTGATCTTAATCATGTGGAGAGAAATGTGACGCCAATGCTCATGTTGCAATAACTGCTGCTGTGTGAGTAGGAATCGTTTTGTCAGCCATATGAACTTGGCAAGACAGTATATCGAGCCTCTGTTTCGGTTCCAGCGTCAGAGGGAGGGTGTGAGGCATTTTAAGTACATTTTTCTGGCCTTGAGATAAAGTTGCGGTATAAATGAAGTCCATGTAGCACAATGTCATGTAAACAAGAGTCTACACGCATAGCTGCTCTCTGAGGCTACATAGGCATGAGAGTAAAATGTGTTTCTCCTCCTGTTAAAATTCCAGTTTACAGCAACGTCTAGCCCTTGTTGGTCCTCCAGCATCATAGAAATATATCTGTCTTTCTCTTGCTTGTGAGTACTTACATGCAACTTTATGTCGAATCGATCTTTTTGCAATTTAGTGCTCCTACAGTTTCAGAGAGCAATTCAATTATACACCACTGTCAAAATATGAACAGCTGTACACAAGCATTTTTTATCATGACATTACTTATGAACAAAAACTAGCAAGTTGACAATTTTGCTACCATAACCAAACATAAATCATGTGCGGCGACACAGTACATATCAAGCCAGCTAATATTATGTACGAGTCAAAGAAAAACAGCTTGGTGTTTGTCTGGAGCCTTTCATTTTGGGAAAACTCTTTTAAACCAGTCCAAGATTTACTCTTGTTCAGCGGCCTCTTGCTAGCTCACTATCTCCTTTTCTCTTCCTAGCTACCTCCATCAATGTCCTCTTCTGTCTCTTTGCCTCTGCCATGATGTCCGTAGAGGCTGCTGAGCCCTGGCTCCGCTGTCTTGCTCGCTCGGGTCAGGTTCTGGCACGGGATCGGTGATTCTCCCTGCCAGCAATCCCAACCGCCCAAAGCCGGAAAATCTCCTCCTCCCAGTGGTCCAAAGCTCCCATGGTAGCGGTGTAAACACTGTCACTACCCTGGTGCTCCAAGCTCCCAGTCCTAGCATCACATCTACTAGAGGTGGGGGAAAAAATCGATACAGCATAGTATGGCAATTTTATATCTATCCATGTCCGCCATGTATCGATATTTAGCGTTTATATAGTGTCAGTATTTTTGCAGAATTTTCTGGAGATACAGGTATCATATGAAACTAGAAGATCTAAGGAATCTATAGGCACCATGTGCATCAGGATATCATGTCGGAAAGTGTCGGAATAATGCAGCAGTTTTTTATACTTCATTAAAAAAAAATTGAGAGCAGTAAAGCTTAAAGTTTCTGAAAGTTTAATAAAATGCTGCAGTTGTTGTCGTCCATACATGTTTGATATCAGTTCAGTTCAGTTTGACTGAATACTTGAAGTGAGATGAATAGACTGAGAATTTTCTCATTTGACAAAACAATTCTTGATTGAATTTAATTTTGTGGAAACAAAATGCAGTTAAACAGTTAAATCTCAATATATTGTATTTGCAATACTCACCATATCGCAAAATGCTTAAAATCGCAATAATATTGTATGGTGACTCAAGTATCAGGATAAAATCATATCGTGGGGCCGATACGCTGATTCACACCTCTACTAAGTCAGTGCTGTATCAAAATTATTATTTTTTTAGGTAAATCAGCAATGTTGTTTTAATGCAAACTTTATGTACTGCTTTAATGTAAAGAGGGATGAGCAAAAGTTTTTTTAAAAGAAACATAAAAGATGTTATTTAATGATTTTTATGTCATATTAAATCCAATCTAGGACAGGTATCTATTTGCCAGCCCTCAATGGGTTTCAAGTAACGCACAGACCAAACTCTCAACATACAGTAAGTAATGACGCTGACTCTCCCTCCTTAAGAAACTAATCCTCATCTCAGTTTGATGCCTGTCAGGTTTGGCTCTCTATCTGCCCCGTTTCTGAATTCCCACCAAAGTGTCAGACGGCAGGCAGGGGCTTTCCTGGGATTTGAAGATTTTCGATAAAGGTATGCGGTGAACTGAAAGTTACCTGCCGCCCCATATTGCATTCCAGTGGATGCTTTAGCTGTTGGGGAAACAGTGCGTCCTCTGTGCTGTGTCTCTGGGGAGGCCGATCATTTCACTCCTACCTGCCGGCACTGACCTGCACATGGGCCGCAGAACAAGACCCTCTCTGTGTGTTCCTCTGTGGAAAGGTGCCCAGTGTGTGCTTGACCCGGGAAAGGGTTGTGATGCCTCAGCAAGGTTAACCCCAGTCATTTTACCTTTTAATGCCCATGCACACAGGAATTTAACCAGTAGTGCACATTTCTCCATTTGTTTGTGACTTGAGTTATTGTACCTGTCTGTCTTGATGTGGTTAACCTCTCCCACATGCTATTTCTAGCAGGTTAAACCAGCTTTCACCAGCAAATCAGTATGATTTAACAGACTTTATATATAGTGCTTAACTGCTTTTTTGCAACCTTTCCAGCAAACCTCCCAGTGATTGGATAATTGGTCCAGTTAGGTAATGAGAAGCTTGTGCACAGCAATCACTCAAGTCAAAAGAAACACAGTGTAAAAATAAAATCAATGATCTATTTATAAACTTCAGATGCGTTCATTATTGTTAAAGCGTGGAAGTAACACATCCAGAGCTAGTTCACATTTACAGTTGAAGTTCACAAAATGCTTTGCGTTCATTGATTCTGTTGTTGTTATTTAAAAAAAGAAAAGAAAAAAGAAAAAACAGCTCTGGGATGTGATTTATTGTGATCATTTACTCGCTACATGAAACATAATTTTAAAAGGAGGGAAGCAGCCTTTGATGTTGCAGGTGGGGCTCTGTTCATTCCAATGAAAGTTGTTCAGTGATTCATGAAGCCAAAAAAATTGAGTTTCCTCTTTCGAAACTACCTGGATCTTCTTTGGAGCTTCATAGTTGCCTGGTCAAGCCGTCTATTTCTGATTTAGTGCTCTGCTAACTTAAATGGGGATAAAATTATTTATTTTAGCTGATTTCCAAGACTTTCCAATTAGGTTTGTGCCATATCGTATCGTTCACGATAATATCGGTATATTTTTAAAATGATTAAAAAAAAATGCATATCAGGATAATGGCAACATTCCTACTTCTTGACATCAAAGTACAAAAGTATCAGCATCAAAATGTACTTAAAGTATCAAAAGTAAAAGTACTCATTATGTAGAATGACCCACTCAGATTGTTTTAAATATAATCTAAATATATTGTTGGATAATTGTTTTTGATGCATTTATGTCAGCACCATTTTAACTGTCACCAAGGTGACTCAAAAATAATTTTCAAAAATCATATTTTCTATAATCAGTATTTTGTAATATCGCCAAGAAGAATATCACTATTGCAAAAATATCCTGAAATATCGTGATATTCTTTTAGGACCATATCGCCCACCTCTAATTACAACTGTTATTGCATCAAATTCATCAAATTATGACGATTAAATAAGTCATGTTGTGGGGGTTGTGACTTTAAAAATGTACCCGCTAATTTATAGACGTCTCTTTCCAAATGTAAGTCGTTAGGAAGAAGTATTTCTGGGCTTCATGTGATGGTTTTGGCAACTAAAATGGTCTTTAAAGCTCACCACACTTCCTGGGGTCTTGGTTACGTGTTATTAACTTTAATTTTCATTAAAGTCATTATTTTTTGCACAAGTTAAAGACTTTATTTTATGTGCAACACATAACACAACCATACCAACGGAAACAGTTATGGCCATTAAGCTTACAGTGATAAAAGAACAGTTATTTTCAGTTAATTTTCTTAGTTTTCAATTTGGACATTTATGACACTTATGTACCAGATAAAGTGTTAATATAGTATATCAGTTTATTTATGTGAATGTAGAGTGACTCGTTCAATGCGTAGCTTGTTCTGTACAACATCAGAGTATTCAAAACGTTGTCTAGGAATGTAGATGTTTGTTAAATGGCAAAATTTGAGAAGAAATCTTTCAGCGTGAGCCAAAAGCGAGCTCAGAATTGGCTGATTATTTGAGCCTTTTTTTGTCCATTTTGGAAGTCAACGCCTTTACTTTCAAAGCCTCGCAGTGAAAGGATGTGTGAATCCGATGAGCGGATATTTCTTTTCCAAACAGCCTTTCAAGACATTACTGATTTGTTGATGCGTAACGTTGCCCACAAAGCCCGTGGAACAAGAAGATAATGGACACAAAAGGCGTTCATTGAGCTTCTTAAAGTGTCTTTAATTCACTTGGCAATGCACAGGGCTAGAATGACAGTCAGAATGATAGATTAAGGCGCAGAGCAACTGTATTTCCCCTGGAGTCACGGTTGTGTGCCCCTTTTCTTGGAATGTAAAGCCTAACTTCCACCTCTGCCACAGACCTTGTGGCATCAGTGCAACATAATACACTCTGTTTCACCCTATACCATGCAGCCTCTATGGCTTTGTGCACACATGAATGTGGCCTTTATGCTGCAGTTTTGTTGATATTTCTCTACGTGTGGGGGGGATTTTCTTGTCTTCTCCCTAATACTTGGCAAGGCGATGTGGCATTTGCTCTTGGCAACGTCGAAATCCCACAAAGTCTCACTCTGGGGGCCTTTGTAGCCATTCACAACACTTCCGAGTGATGGACAGGGAGCTCGGCTCTCCCAGGTCGCATCCCTTTTGCCTCAAAATGCGTCTTTGTGGCTCTTCTCCTTTCCCGGGGTCTTTTTCACCAAGGTCGGATGCCACAGGGCTCCAAGGGTAATTACTGTGACAGTGGAGCAGAAGTTAGGCTGGGCTACCCAGGTCGCCCAATCATGTTTTCATCATCGGGAGAATGTTTTTCTTTGGGGACGTAATAAATCCCCCCTTTGACATGCTGCATTTACTCTGAATACACACAGGAAGAAAGACCAGTTTTTTTTTCTCTCTCTGTCTCTATTTTGCACCAATGCTTGTAACAAGCTGAGGCAGATCATTGTTGCTAGTTCGCCCTCACTGCTTTTTAAAAGGATAGGTTTGCACACTTAGACATTCCACCATGGAGGAATTTCATAGGTATTTGCACTGGAATGTGGTTTCTCACTGGACTGAGAGAGGAAATGAAATGAGCATTATGAATTGTAAGCATAAAGTGTCGATAAAAATACAGTCATGGAAAAAAATATTAGACCATTGTTTCCTTCAATTTCTTGTTCATTTTAATGCCTGGTACAACTAAAGGTACATTTCTTTGGACAAATATAATGATAACAACAAAAATAGCTCATAAGAGTTTAATTTAAGAGCCGATATATACGCGTTTTTCATGGTTTTCTTGATATTAACCAAAATCATTATCAAGAAAACCATGGAAAATGGCTAGATATCAGCTCTTAAATTAAGCTCTTATGATCTATTTTTTTGTTGTTATAATTATATTTGTCTAAACAAATGTACCTTTAGTTGTACCAGGTATTAAAATGAACAAGAAAAGGAAGAAAACAAGGCTGGTCTAATATTTTTTTCAATGGCTGTATATGGGCTACTCCTGTTAAATGCAAGGCTGTGTGGAAAATAAAGGGTTCACTGGATTGTATAAGACTCAACTGAGGGCATAAGTATACTTCTTTATTAATGTTTTTGGAAAAAACACAACTCCACATGGATGCTATTTTTCTCCCTCAAGTGCCGTAAAGAAAACACAGCACAACAGTTGATTGTTCTGCAGTGAAAAGTTTGTCGTGCCGTTATTATTAGTAGAACAGGAGTAGAAACCCAATAGCCCTCCATAAAAAAGCACGGCACATGTTCCACGTTCCCGTCCTGATCCCTGTTAATGAGAGCGGGTGTGTCCTGTCCTGGGCACTGGGCAAAGGAATCTTTAATTAAATCACACTCTTGGACCCAACGCTGCACATGTGTCGCACACGCCTGAAATCCTACACAAGCATCACTGGCGTGCCACATATTTATATCATATACACAGGCTGGCAGCTTATTTACACCCCAGGGCTGTGTTCACACTGAAAATATACTCATTCTATTTTATTCTCACATGTATATATAGGCAATAAAATGATATGTTACATGAGCTGATACGAATTTGTCTACAGATTTAGTTATATCTTTTTATACTTTGATAGCTCTCCCTGTAATATCTCTGGTTGTGTTTGTCCATTAGGCAATGCTGTAAATCTATATCTATGGGCAGGGTTGCTTTATAAATGGCTATAGGTATTTTAATGTTATCTTCATCAGTTTGGACCAAACGTCTCAAAAGATTAGCATGTTTTAGTCTTCAGTGGACTCAAAAATAGAGAGCTTTTATGCACTTTTGCGCCACTCATTCCTTTCCTATTCCCCATGAAATAGCAAAGTTTTGGCTTTCAGTACACTAAAAACCATGTTTGTTATTTAAGATCCCCACTCAATGAGTCTAAATTAGACAGTCGAAGCTAGGGGTGAACGATTTTAGGAGAAGATCTAATTTTGATTTTTATTACAGATATTCTTATATAGATGTTCTTCAAATCCAGCCATATTCACAATGTGTACAATTGTGTAATGTGTTTCCGCTGGATGTTGCAACTTTTACCGCAACAGGTTTTGCATAGGCGACAACCTCCGGGTCTTAGCAGGGAGGCAAACCAAGAAGTGCCTTAAGTCTGCATTCTACCGAAAATTCCAGCAGGGGGTGCTAAGTTTGTCTGCAAAAACATTTCTGTCCATTAATTTCAATGCAAAATGGGAAAACTTCTCACTTATTTATTACCTCAGACATTTTTTAACACTATGGTCTCAATTGCTAGTACAAATCTTCTTCAAGACAATTTGATGTTAATACTTCAAATAATGGTCCCATTTAGAAGAAAATAGAAGATAAAGAATTGTATGATGTGAACTCTAGGTAAATATCTCCACGTTTGTTTGTTTTGCCTAACTACATTAACTTTATTACGACTACTACTTTCTGTCCCTTTGTTTTGTTTTGCACTGTCTTCTCCGTATCAGCGGCAGCTAGCTCGCTCGTTATTGATTCCACGCATGCTAGGTAAGTAGCCAATGGTCGTTTTCCTGATGGAAAACAGACAAATGGCTACACTGACATCTCATCGTTTCTGCAGCCTGCTGACTCAAACGGACAATGTTATTTTCCTCATTCATCAGCAGCCAAATTGTTACCCACCAATGTAAATTTTTACCCAAATTTGGCAGGTTGGTGGGTGTCAATTTAAAGCCCTGCTTACATACGTCTTCTTCATTAATGTGTAAACTGTAAATAAAACAGAATCTTTAAACATCTTGATAAGGATCCCTTGAAATATATTTAATTAGCAGGACATTTTAGAGTTGAAAATTAACTTCTGGTGGACACACTATGAAATTTCACTTATGTGTGACATATCAGCAATAAGCTAATATAGGTTGATTTATCAGTATGGCTGTTGTGTCATGTTATTTTTGCTCAGTTCAGCTGTGCATGGGGTAACTTACATCCTTATTATAAACACTTGCCACTGATAAATAGGATAGAATAACAGCAGCAATAAAAGTCTTTCGTCCTTAAACAGACCTAGTTTCTTAGGTTCTACATGGACTTTCCCAGAATGCAGGAGTAGCATATTGGATTACCTAAATTGAGGGGTTTTACCCTTTAAGCCCACTTCATTCTTTTTTTTTTTTTTTACATAACAGTTGTCATAGCCCTTCTGAGAACATAATCTGCTACTTCTTTGCTCTCTGCGTGCCTCTCTGCCTTGGCAGGTCTTCATGGTATGACTCTGAAAATAGCCTGAATACCTCCACATCATTGTGTTGTTGTCAGTGGCTGCTCATTACACTGTAGCAACTCAGGTTTGATATCTAATATTTCCTATGTTAGATATGCAAGTTAAATGCTTCCTGACCAGACAGGATAGTTAGATTGATTCGTAGTTACATAATAAGTTACTGCAGTGGTGGATGTAACTAAGTACATTTACTCAAGTACTGTACTTAAGTACAATTTTGAGGTACTTTACTTGAGTATTTCCATTTTTTGTAACTTTATACTTATACTTCACTACATTTTGAGGCAAATATTGAACTTTTTACTCCACTACATTTAGCTGCCAGTTTTAGTTACTTTTCGGGAGATTTAACATGAAAAACATGATCCATTTAAAGTGATTATGCTAATTTCTTTAATTCAACCACATAACAGTTATTAAGTATTAAAATCAGCTCCCTTTAGAAAATGGAAGTGTTAGAAAATAATAATAAAATAATACTGTACTTAAGTACAATTTTGAGGCACGTCTACTTAACTTGCGCATTTCCATTTATGTAACTTTATACTTCTACTCCACTACATTTTAAAGGCAAATATTCTATTTTTTTACTAAATTTAGCTGCCAGCTTTAGTTACTTTGCACATCAAGACTTAACATGAAAAACATTATTAAACATTTTCATAAATTAAAGCACATAACAGTATAAAAGTAGTTAAAATACCTTGACAACAGCAAAAATGCTGCTTACATAAATGCATCAATAATAATTATAATAATAATCTAATAATATATTTAGAATATATAAAATAATTTGATTGGCTTCATTCTGCATAATGAGTACTTTTAATTTTGATACTTTTGATGCTTTCCCAATGTCCACATTGAAACATTGGGATGGACACTGACATTGTAGTTTTCAATATACTTTCTTAAATATCTTTATTTAACTGTACAACTATGTTAGATTACTTATTCATTCATCATCATTTTGGGCACTTTTCATCCCACTCTGTAATTAGAGCCAGTCCCCAAAAATATGCCTCAACCACCAGACTAATACAGTCATTGGTGGAATGTAACTAAGTACATTTACTCAAGTACTGTACTTAAGTAGATTAAAAAAAAATTAAGCCTCATAACAGTATATTAAGTGGTTAAATGAGTAAAACTAAACTAAAACGCTTCTTACATAAATGCATCAATACAAATAATGTAATATTATATTTGCAATATATAAAGCAATCTGAGTAGGTCCATTTAGCATAACAAGTACTTTTACTTTTGATACTTTAAGTACATTTTTTGATACTTTTGTACTTTTACTTCAGTAAGTTTTGAATGCAGGACTTTTACTTGTAGTGGAATAATTTCAGTGTAGTTTTAGTACTTTTACTGAAGTAAAGGATCTGAATACTTCTTCCACCACTGATTTACTCTCATGGTTCTAATGTAGCAGCTGTGACATTAACTCGACTTGTATTGTACAGAAATCATGGAATGTGTGCAGATTCTTATGCTTATGATGACAAATTCTTACTTACAAATATCTCTTTATTCATATAAAATATTTTTATTGTTAAGTATATTGATACTGTGAAAGGTTCACTGCTATGCTCTATCTGTGTTAAAAGTTTGGGCCTCCCTGCTCAGAGATAACAGTAATGGATTTAACAGTGTGTAGTGAGATAACATGCCTTTAAACAGTATTAGATGAAAGCGAGCGAGTCGTTTTAATGGCTTCATTATCAGTTAGCAGCGCTCTGCTGCAACACTGTTACTTATCTCCTCACCGGATAACATTCCTCTCTCTGCACTTTCACTTTTGTGTCACATTCCTGAGATCTCTTTGTCTTTTTGTGTGATTGTCTTGTGTCTTATGTTACCACTAAGCTCTACTGTAGCCAATCCTTTAACACCTGCCATCCGCATTCTTAGGTTCAGGCTCTGAGATTAGAATTCACAGGGGATCATATAGTCTCCAAACGGAGGGTCAAGGCTTTCTTTCACAATGCCCAAAAGAGAATGTAAGCTGTCAAGGTCTTGTTTAATTGCTTTTGTATTTTTTATTAAGTACTGTAACAAGGTTGATTAATGATATATGAGTAAAAACATTTTTCTGAAGCAATCATCCATAGGCTCTACATCTACTTAGCACAATGCCATTGAACTTCAATAACAGCTCTAAGGTTGTCAAATTTTCGGTTCGATATCTTACGGTTCTTACAACCCTGATTTCAAAAAAGCTGGGACATTATCTAAAACACTAAAAACCTTTTGTATTTACAGCCTATAACACAGGGAAAATATTTAACAATACAAAACATTACTAACATGCCAGTATTAGTAAAAAAAGACAAAATTATCCAATTCTGTATGACTTTTTTTTTGTCATTCTTGACAACTGTTCTATTATAATTCATAAAGTTGGCAGTTCGCTGTTAGAAGGCCCTTTCATAGTGTGGTGCTGCAAATGTCCTACGATACTGCCGGAAAAATCTGTGCTGTTTTTTTCAACTTTTTTTCGACATTAGTACCCTTTCATAGTGCAGTCTGGTCATCGTGGAATGAGGTAGGAGGATAGAGGGAGGAGACGATAGTGGGAGGAGACAATAGTGACGTGCGACAGCAGCAGTGCTGCACAGTAGCAAAGTGCTAATAGGCTACACAGTTAGCTCTTTATCAGTACAGTGTGTATGTGCTGCAGCAGTATGTGTTCAGTTAGCGACCTCCGTTTGTTTACAACAAGCACCGGACACTCAGCAGACAATTGGTGATGCCGGTTTGTTTACGATCAGCTGTGGATACTACGTGTACAGTTAGCATGCTGGTTTGTTTACAATAAGTGCTGTGCCAAGTTAGCGGCCACATGTTGTGCTGCTGAACAGTGAACAGTGAACAGCTCACGTTATCCATAGGGTTTGGTTTGACACTCGCCTTGGAAGTGGGTTATTAAGTGCTATGAGAATGATGAAGTACTTTAGGATAACTGTCGGACCAAGTAGGAGGTGTGTGTTAGATGTCAAATATTCCGCCTTGCCAGGATTGCCCGTTCAAAGTGGTCTCGCTTTCAACAGTCCCATCAATTTTCCGCCTCTGTGACTACTTCTGGAGGTGAAAATTTGGTGGGATCACTTGATCCTGGCATTCCACTTCTGGTGCTTTCATAGTGGAGGCGAGACGATACAGAGCCGTAAATGTCCCGGCATAAAACGGGGCTTTAGTATGGGGGTTGAGGCATATTTTTGAGGACTGGCTCTCATTACAGAATGGGCCCAAAGGTGCCAAAAATAGTAATAAATGAATTAGTAATCTAACATAGTTGTACACTTCAATAAAGGTATTAAGACCTAAAACATTGTGAAATGCCAGTTGAGTAGACATCGCCCAACCAAACTAGAGCTAATAATAAATGCCTTTAGGAACACATAGAGCAGAAACACCACCTATACTCCCAGCCCCATAGATCACTCTTTGTTTAATTCAAGTCTGTTCGAGCCTGTAAGTCTGCAGAAGTCAAACACATTAAGATGACGTAGACTTGTTTGCTTCACATTCCCTCAGAGGCTGGCCAAACATTTGCATTTCCACGACTCTTTTATCTGCCGGGACGAGACCACGTGACGTTGTTTGCCCGGTGTCTGGGTTGGTCTCTGCCATTTTGACTGGAGACATGAAAGGAAGACGACCGATAAACAGTGAACACATTACTGCTTTCAAACTGTGGCTTGTAGCCAAAACAATGCTGTATTTGATCTGAAGACAGCTGTCTAAAAGGCACATCAAAGTTGTATATGTCTACTCACAGCATAGCATGATATAAGTGATGCTGTGTAATTTAACCAGCAGATGGGGACACTGCCATTGACTATTTGGGATTTACCCAAATAAAGGCTCTGAAATACCCAGGGACATAAAAGACAGAATTATTAATTAGATGTGTGAATCCCCAGAGTCCCCAAGATACGTTTTTATCTTGATACTTGAGTCCCAATACAATATCATTGTGATTTTTTCTAGTTTTTATTACAACACACCTGTCATTATTGGTTTACTGTTTTACTAAAGGGGTTTATTTTTATTATTTTTTATTGCTAAAGGTACTGCATAGGTGTAAACAAGCCTGCATGAATATGTGCCCGCATGCATGAATTTTTTTTTTTTTTTTGTCGTATGAAAATTATTTATATTATTTATTTATATTATATACAAAAATGACCTCAAGACAAGATTTGTACTCTGTTGGCATTCAGCTTTCATGGAAATAAACAAAGGCAATGTTTTATTTTTGTCATGTTGGGGTCAGTCTAGGAAAACTCATCGAATTTCAAGTTGAAAAGATCATTAAGGGGGTTTCCTCTGCTGTTAAACATAGTGGCGGGTCATTTTTGACCCCTAAGACAACACAAGGGTTAAAGTGACTGGTACGAGTAGGAAGAACAGCCTGTATGAAGATGTGACTGTGGCAGTGAAAGCATTTTCCCAGGGGGCTGAAACACGACACAAAACGACAGAAAAGTGACACGAGTCTTTACAACGGTGACTGTTTATTATGTTCCAAAGGCTGTGACAAAAGTCTCATGTAGCTCCTAAAAAAGAAAATGTTACCAAGTTATAAAATTTACTGAAAGAGAAGCTCCTTTTCTTCTAAAGCACCGAATGATTCCAATGTAAACACTATTAAAAGCTCCCATGCCGAGGCGACGGCTGTGTAACGTCCCATCGCTCTCCTGCAACAAGGTCCGTTTCTGAGAAGTTAATTCAATTAAAGCGGACAAAAGGCCACTGGCACCAATAAAGTTTGGGTGAAATGTGAAGCCGTGCAGTGGACACACACACAGTCTTGTGGCCAGTCAAGCATGATTTACATTTGCATAATGCCCGGCTACAGGGCAGGCTCACCGTTACCATGGGTTACAGTGGGTGCTGCGAAGAAATTCAGCTTCATGTTCAGAGGGTGTATCTTGTCTCGAGCTGACAGGCCGGGTGTCCTCACCACCACCGCACACACACAGACAAATACACACACACTTCTGTGTTAGTATACTTGTAAAGACCCTGTTTACCTCCTAACACCTATAAACCCATACCTCTACACCCTTTGTTTTATTTCTAAAATTTAATCATACCATTAAGTCAAATTTCAACCTACAACCACACCGGAAACAGTCAGTTTTATTAGTAAACCAGACCTACACACCCTTTATAATTTCAACCTCCTTGTGTGGACACTTTCTTCCCATTAGTCCTGTTTCCGGCAACACATTTCTTTTGAAAAGCCTTTTAGTAGAACTGAACGCTGAACACTTTTTTAGTCAACCAAAATGTTTCAATTAACTTTCATGAACTGAAAACACACCATGAAAGGGTCAAACCAAGAACAACACCCCAAAATAAGTTCACAGTAAAAGTACACAGTGCCAGGGATAAGCATTGCTACAGCTCCATTACAAATTACATGGAACCATAATTGACAAAATAAACATCATGCTGTATTGAAGACTTGAAAATATCAATTGAGACCATAACCTCGTGAGGGAAACGTTTTCTGAGGTAATAAATCAAGTGGAAAAAAGGGCCATTTTCTCGTGGACCTCAAAACATTCAGACTCCTTCTTGCAACCAGTGGAGTCGCCCTCTGCTGGCCATTAAAAAGAATGCAGGTTTAAGCCACTTTAACATTGGCTTCACTTTTCAGACCCACTTTTCCACTTGTCTACTTCTCTTGTTTGCAAGTTTCGTACAGCTGTTTTGAGTAATTTCATTAAAGTAAAGATACATGATGTATGGTATTATATTAAACAAGAAGATCTAAGGAATCTATAGGCGTCATGTGCGTCAGGATACCGTGTCAGGAAGTTGTTGAAATTACCCTGCAAAGTTCGGCTTTTTTATGTTTAATTAAAAAAAACTGAGAGCAGTGAAGCTTGTTGTTTTTTTTAAAGTTTGATAAAATGCTGCATTGTTGTCCTCCATACATGTTTGATTTCAGTTCAGTTCAGTTTGACTGAATACTTTGTAGGTCAGTCTGTGGGTTTGACTCTCATTGTGGAGAAATAAAAAGACTGAAGTGAGATGAATAGATTAGAATAGATAGATTAATTTTCTCTTATTGGACAAAACAATTCTTGATTGGATTTAATTTTGTGGGCACAAAATGCAGTTAAACAGTTAAATCGCAGTATATTGTATTGCAATACTCACCATATTGCGAAATGCTTAAAATTGCAATAATATCGTATCGTGACTCAAGTACCGGGATAAAATCGTATCGCGGGGCCGATACGCTGATTGACACCTCTATCAATCGCTCCCACATAGAACCCCTGTCATTACAACATGACTTCCAAATTGTTTTCCAGTAATTTTCCTGCCTTTTACTCGTGTTACCTTCATTAATGGTTCCACTTCTCAAGGACCGCCAAGGAACATTAGACTATCTGCCACATGCCCAGTGTACGTAAATGGTCATGTGATGTCTTTTCAGGTGTTAATATGGAAAGGGATTATTGCGCTAAACCTTTGTGTGAACACATTAATGTAGATGTTACTGCAGTCTTAACCATAAATCAAAATCCTAGAATTGCTGTGGAGATTCTTTGAAAGCCTCCACAAAGAGCATATGAAGAGAAACAACCTGGGCGTGGACTCAATTCAAACTCCGTTCTAATGTCTCAAGTTGGTAATCAAACTATAAACAATGACTGGCACACTGGAGAGGAAGTCTTGGCCTGGTTAGTCGAAATATTGTCCTTTAGCTGTCAGTATGAACACTAGTCCTCATACTTGTGAACCATGTAAGAACTCTGTATAGTTTTTCTGCAGTTCGTGAGCACTTTACATGACATTCCCACCATTTGGGAACACTTTCAACGATGCGCCCAATTACTTCTGTTGAAGAAATCCCCAAAATCCTCACTACAAAGGTATTTGTCCAACTGGCAGTAGATATTGGGGAGGATGCAGTCGGACTGAGGTCATCTGGCCTGCGAGCCTCTGGATCCTCCTTTGGGCGGTGTATGAGTTGCCATGGGAGAAACTATATCGGCTGCTTTGTTTCACTTGCTAACAATACTCAAACTTTAATCAGTAGTAAAAGCAAATGGATGCACCACTGATTAACCCTCTGGGATCACTTTAATTTACTACCCTTAAAGGCCATTAAGGACAAAAATGTCCACTTCCAAAAAAAATGCTTTAAAAACTTAACAGGTCAATATATTTTTCTACTTTTCTCTGCATAAACCTCTTAAACAACCTCCGCCCTGCTCAAAACTACCAAATGTTTAAACATTTTTGGTATTTTAACCCTTTAAATGCCAGTTTAATTACACAAAAAAACAAAAAATTAGTTATTTTCCATGTAATAAATATTTTTTGTCTGGGGCATTGGTTTTTATTACAGCCTTGGATATGTCAAAGATTAAGAGCAAAATTGATTTTGATGCAGTTTTATTTTTTGGGTAGTGTCAGATTTAAAATGTAGTACCCTTTAAGACCATTAAGGACAAAAATGTCCACTTCCAAAAAAATGATATAAAAACTTTACAGATTAGTATTTTTTTCTACTTTTTTCTGCATAAACCTCTTAAGCAACTTCTGCCCTGCTCAAAACTTCCAAATGTTTAAACATTTTCGTCATTATAGCCTTTTAAATGCCAGTTTGATTGCATGATGTCATTGATATTTTTTTATGAAAAACTCTAAAAACTTTACAGATTAATATTTTTTCCCACTTTTTTCTGCATAAACCTCTTAAAAATCATTGATGAACTAAGTTTTTACATTTGTTCAAAGTTGTTTTTGCACTCATTCAAATGGTACCAAATTCAATCCGTCTATATTAGTCCTCCCTCAGAGAATGTATAGACATATCTTCAGGGATTATCATTTTCCCTATGATGATAAACTGCCGGAGTCAAAACACATATTGCATCATTTCTTGCACATGTGGAATATATAGACTTCATGCATCCCCAAAGGATCTTCTAAGCTGCTAGTAATGCCGCTGTGTTTCTTAGAAATCCTCTAAGAGATGATTGCACACACCCTGTGTGCAGCTTTTGTCACTGCGTTGGTTACTTGCCTGTGTGGAGAACGATCCCACAGAGTTCATCTGAGGCACCATGGCCGTGTTCACAGCCTGTCAATTGGCTTTTTTTAAATCCATGTTTGATACCTACCACTATCAAGAGACAGACATCTAGCGGTGTATGAGTTGCCATGGGAGAAACTATATCGGCTGCTTTGTTTCACTTGCTAACAATACTCAAACTTTAATCAGTAGTAAAAGCAAATGGATGCACCACTGATTAACCCTCTGGGATCACTTTAATTTACTACCCTTAAAGGCCAAAAATGTCCACTTCCAAATAAAATGCTTTAAAAACTTAACAGATTAGTATTTTTTTCTACTTTTCTCTGCATAAACCTCTTAAACAACCTCCGTCCTGCTCAAAACTACCACATTTTTAAGCATTTTTGGCATTTTAACCCTTTAAATGCCAGTTTGATTACACAAAAAAACAAAAATTGAGTTATTTTCCATATAATAAATATTAAGACAGACATCTAGTTTGATCTTTCATAAAATGATCCTGACATTTAGTGATTGTGGAGAACAGAGACCAGCAGGGGGCAGCCAGCGTTGTGGTTTGTAAGCCTGAAACAGTTCTCTGCACCAGAGAAACGACTCGCTGTAATGTGATGTTCATGCGGTTTAATCACAAACGACAAGTGTGAGGTCATGCAACATGCGCTTCCAATTTAAAGCCATGCCTTTGCCTTATCCCTAACACACATGGCAGGGAGGAGGACTTGCACAACAGAGACATTTTAGACACTCCTTTGGCAGCGGCATTGACAGAGGCTTCACTCATGGCTTAGCACTTTGAGGAGCGATAGCAATCGGGCAGAAAGCAAAACCCCCCATGTTAAAACCTAAGCACACAACGCACACTTTGATCCAGCTGAGGGGGGTTTGGAAGGGCTTTAGGAAGAATGAACCCTATATGGTTTGGGCTCAGGGCTTTCACAGTGTTTACAATACAGACACAGTTAGGATCCCTTTATCTACATACACATGCATGGACAGAAACTCGGCTTTTGGTTAACAGTTACTATAGAATTTTCTTGTTTGCTGACATTATGCAACCACTTCGCATCGTTATGAAATAGAAGTTTTAGTTAGTTTTTGCATACAGTTATATAGTCATGGAAAAAATATTAGACCACCCTTTTCTTCATTTTCTTGTTCATTTTAAACTCGTATGAGCTATTTTTGTTGTTATGATTATATTTATCCAAACAAATGTACTTTTAGTTGTACCAGGCATTAGAATGAACAAGAAATTGAAGAAAAAGGGTGGTCTAATCATTTTTTCCATGACTGTACATAAAGACATGTATATCCATGTAATTTTTCACTGTATTTCACTGTGACAAGATGTGTGACTCATATGGATTTTAGTAATTAATGAGGAACATGTGTTATCAGATTTAGTTATGGCTCTTGGATTCGTGTACTTTCAGTGTGCGCTCAACTAACGTGGCGTACTCTGAGGCAACAGTGCTGCCGCTGTGTCTCCTGCAAAGCAAACAACACTTCTGTCTTCAACACCTTGTAAAAGTCGTATTGAGAGGAGAAGATGTTAGAAGCAGCTCCTGTTACCCTCCTCGCTCATGGACGAGTGGGAATGAATCGGTCAGGTCTGACGTGGTTTCCATTAAGCTTTTGTTTAACAAAACAACAGAGAAGCTAGTTTAGTTGGTGGTTACTTGGTTAGGGGAGCCGTTGCAGGGGCGTGTGACCTCTTCACCTCAGCTGCCAGCGCTTCCACTGTACTGATTCATTTGCCTGGAACAGTTTTCTACCTTTTGTTAAGGGGAATTTCAAGTGAACACAGTACTGAGCCAGAGCCAGTCAAATAAATCAAATTAGTACTTACGTAACGTGAGACAGCTCACTTGTAGATATAAACCCACAAAGAATGACCAGAATCCGTTGTTCCTCTTTTCTCTGGTCAGTAAACCCGGCTGTCATTAAACTTTTTTTTAGCTGAAGCAGATAGGTGTTAGTCTGCAAAAAGAAAAACTTTAATACACTCCCTGTAGCAGACAGACAAAGTTGGCGACTAGCTGGTGAAGAAAACCAGCTGGAATTTTCTTGCTAGCTGTAGTCACGCACTGGTTTATGGACTAGTGATTTAACTTTTGTGTTGTCCTAACTTTCTGTAGGCATCTTCACTAAACCCCTCAAATAAATCAGCTTTATTGAATTTTAAAACCCAAGAAAACCCAGAAACAACCTGTCATTCACCACAAACTCTTTGAATATTGAGGTTTTCCCTCTTTACAGTGCAGAAAAACTCAGCGGAATCCACTTTTTTTTATTACAGCACACCTTTCATTATTACTATGTTTATCTGTTTGATTGTATTGTTTTATTTATAGTATCATTTTAGATTTATACACTTATTATTTATTGCTGATTGTTATATGGAAATGTTTGTTTTATTGCTGATTCTATGTACAGCACTTTGGAGACGTTTTTGTTGTTTAAGCGTGCTATACAAATAAAGTGGATTGGACTATTGGTTTACTGTTTTACAAAAGTAAGGGTTTATTTTCCATTACTAAAGGTACTGCACAGGTGTAAACATAATCTTTTAGCAAGTGTGCATGTGTACGTGCGCGCATGCATGCATGGTGTTTACTGTTTATTCTGGTATGAAAATGATTTTATAGCTGCCGGGTCAAAAATCAAGATTTGTACCCTGTTGGTGTTCAGCTGTCATGGAAATATGAACAAATGCAATCATTTACTTTTTCTCATGTTGGGGTCATTCTAGGAAAAGCCATCAAATTCAAGTTGAAAAAAGGTCATTATGGGGGTTTCCTCTGCTGTTAAACATAGTGCCGGGTCATTTTTGACCCCTAGGACAACAAAAGGGTTAAAGCCTTTTGGCTGTTGCCAGCTCTTCTTGCCTATGTACAATGTGTGTTACTGGAGGATTCCTCTAGAGGGAGCACCACATAAATCAGACCAGTAAGGGGTCAACTAAAAAACTGAGGTACTGCAAAGCTTCTGAATTAGCATAGTGTAATGTAGATGTTACCCAGGTTTTGAATATGGAAGAATGAATAAAAAGGGAAATTTTATTTAGTTCAAATGTATTCAGAAATGTGTTGTCTTTTTGTTGTTTTGGCTTGCCGTATGTGAGAAGGCATGACCAACTGAATCAAAGCCAATAGTACTTATTGTACTACTGAATGCTGACAGACATTTTTAGGTGGCTAAAATGTTACAATTAACTTTCATGAACTGGAAATACAATGTGAAAGAGTCAACGGTGTAAGGTGAAAACACAGACAACACCCAAACAAAAATTCATGCCTGCTGCATTGAAGATTTGACACGAAAATATTTATTGAGTTAAAAGAAGTAGGGCCAGTTTCTCATAGATTTTTATGCAGGTTTTAGACGTTTCTGCATTGAGACCCAGAAGCTATGTCCTCCTTCTTTATACAGTCAAGGCTTAAGATTGGACGGTGTTTCAGCAGTAGGTGTTAGGTTCAGTTATGTGCATGTCTGTGTAGCCTAATGCAGAGACACTCTTATCTAAATAAGATGTGGTTTAATGCAATTTTGTTTGATATGTACAGACTTTGGATTTTGTCAGTGAAACAATGTTCTGTTATCTTTGACTTCTCCTGGGCACACGTCTAAAGCAATATCACTGGACCTAATGTACAAACAAATAATTGTGTAATATTCAGCTTGTTGTGGAGTTTATCTGCACTAAAAAGGGTAAAAATAAATAAAATGAATGCAGTCTTAAGTGAACATGCCACTTGATGTTGCACCACAGAAACTTTATTTCAATCATTGTTTTCATATGCAAGTACCCTTTTATAGTTTCTGTAAATTGATTCATTTGAAACTTGGGACCATGTAAAGAAGTTTTTGTTCTTCCAACAGAGAAAAGATTTGATCACCATAAGTCCACTGTGTACATGACTTTAACACTGACCTTGGGAACAAAAGTACAAAAAAATCTCAGAGAGCAAACAGCTCCTGGTATTCTCACTTTCCATGTTATGATCTCCTGACACTGAATTTCCATAGTGTGTGTGTGTGTGTGTGTGTGTGTGTTTCCTTTCCACTTGCTAACAATGCAGCTCAGGAAGTATGTCAGGATAAGGGCCAGACTGCTGGGCTCTCTCTGGCCAGTGCATCCAACTTTGAGGGACAATGACATAGTCTTGTTAATCTCACCAAAGCTGGTACAGTGTTGAAGAAAGCTGTGGATCTGTGAAAGGGAATTACTGCCCCAGGTGTCTTCAAAGAAAACTCTGCAATGTCCCTCTGGCTGGTGAGTGCTGTTGCAACATGTCAGTTTGAACTGTGGGTGGTCAGGGGCTCGCTGCCTCCCCGAGGTCAGACCGCCAAGCGTTAACTCAGGACTTTGCTGCTGGTTTTACTTGTTATAAAGGTGCAACTTTACCTAAACGTACTACACTTACTATGACTTATGACCAGTCTCCAATGAGACTAAATGAAGTAAAAAGTGAGTGAGGTAAAAAGTACAATATTTGTCTCAAAATGTAGTGGGGTAGAAGTATAAAGTTACATTTACTAGAAATACTCAAGTAAAGTACAAATACCTAAAAAAATTGTACTTAAGTACAGTACGTGAGTATATGTACTTAGTTACATTTCACCAGTTACTTTTCAAGTTGAGATTTAACATAAAAAACATGATTAATTTAAAGTGACTCGACATCTATCTATCTATAAAGCAAGAAGCGTCTGTGTGTGTGTGTGTGTGTGTGTGTGTGTGTTTGTGTGTGTGTGTGTGTATGTGTTTACTTGTTATAAAGGTGCAACTTTACCTAAACTTACTACACTTACTATGACTTATGACCAGTCTCCAATGAGACCAAAGGGTTTTTTTTAATCGTTGACTTTCTCTTTTTTTGGAAGTTGCTAGATGGGTCTGAAAATGTAACATTTTATCAAATCTGAATTCATGTATTAAATCAGAATCCTTTTGAAACCCCCATTGAACCTGAGTGGCAGCACAACCTGTTAATGAGATGTTTAATTTAAAGACCCACTTGCTCCAAATACTGAAGCCTCAAGGCTATTAAGTACGGTAGCCTAAGATATGCAGTGGTGGAAAAAGTATTCAGATCCCTTACTTAGTAGAAATACTAATAGCACACTGTGAAATGACTCCACTACAAGTAAAAGTTATGGATTTTAAAACTTACTGAAGTAAAAGCAGAAAAGTATCAGCATCAAAATGTACTTAAAGTATCAAAAGTAAAAGTACTTGTTATGCAAAATGGATCCACTCAGATTGTTAAATATATTCTAAATATATTATTGAGGCATTTATGTAAGCAGTGTTAACATTTTCTCATGGTAAGGCTCATTTTAACTACTTAATATACTGTAATGTGGTTTAATTGAAAACATGTCTAATCACTTTAAAGTCATCGTGTTTTTTATGTTAAATCTCAACCTTAAAAGTAACTAAAGCTGTCAGCTAAATTAAGTAAAAAGTGAGTGAGGTAAAAAGTACAATATTTGTCTCAAAATGTAGTGGAGTAGAAGTATAAAGTAACATTTACTAGAAATACTCAAGTAAAGTACAAATACCTAAAAATTGTACTGAAGTACAGTACTTGAGGAAATGTACTTAGTTACATTTCACCAGTTACTTTTCAAGTCGAGATTTAACATAAAAAACATAATTAATTTAAAGTGACTCAACATCTATCTATCTATCTATAAAGCAAGAAGCATCTGTGTGTGTGTGTGTGTGTGTGTGTGTGTGTGTGTCTAGGGCATATCTCTCTGACCGTTAGTCAGACTGACCTAAGATTTCCTATGTGGATTGTGCATGGCACGAAGGTATGCATCCTCGATTTTGAAGATTTTTTAATTCAATTTTCAAAATATCATCATTATTAAAGGTTTGATTTTCCAATAATATTCTAACAGTTTCCGGCGAATATCAATGTTCAATTTGTGTGTTCTGGATGGTGTGTGTACCTTATGAAAAGTAAGTGTTTTATGGAGTTGCAGATGTTGTAGTGTGGCATGTAATGTATGAATACATACTTCCTAAGGGCACTGCACTAGTTTTATTATATTGAACCACTTAACAGTATACTTAGTAGTTAAAATGAGCCCTAACTTGAGAAAATAAACCACTGCTTACATAATTGCATCACTAATAATAATAATCTAATAATATATTTGACAACCGAAGGGTGGCCGTGCAGAGCATGTACTTTTACGTTTGATACTTTAAGTACAATTTGATGCTGATACTTTTCTACTTTTACTTTTTGAATGCAGGACTTTAACTTGTAGTGGAGTCATTTCACATTTAGTACTTTTACTTAAGTAAGGGATCTGAATACTTTTTCCACCACTGGCCTCTTGTAGTTGACTCCGTTTTGACCTTGTTGACAAAGACAGCTTTCTGTTGCCTCCATATGTCTTTCCCTCTGTCTCTCTTTTGTCCTGTCCTCTGCTGTGGAAGTGTCACTCTTGGACTGGTAATTACTTTATAGCGGCGCAGAACGCAATAACTTTCACACCGATGACTGCTTTACAAGGGGCTGTCTGCTCGTCACGTCTGTCATTGACTCCTATGCAGTGGCCTCAGCTGGTTGAACACCAGGCCACTTTAATTACCTTCATTTAACCTCTAGTGGCTCCTTTATACATTTAATTTACTGAGATGTTGAGGGGGCATTTATATGAAAAAGACACATGTTAAAATGTTTAAATAACGGGCGTTCAGTCTCCATGCTTTTGTTCACTTAATGGGTGTTCCTGCAGTTGTTTCATCAAGTGAAGACAGACAGAGCTGGCAGGACCCTGGACCTTCATACCTTTTCATCACCTTGGCCTACATCCTGTTCATTTCTGCTCCGTCTGAGCTTTTATGAGGCAGCTGATGACTGCTCAGAGGCCTTTGGTGTTTGGGGCCAGTTGATAATTGCTGCTTGAAAGGTGAAATGGTCACTGTGGGCACTTTGTGTTTGGCGGGTGCTTCTGTAGATTTTAATTAAAGGTTAAATAGATCAACCCTCCCTTTGGAATTTACAATTTACTCCCCTAACATGGATAAAGCTGTCAGGAAAACTTCACCTGGTTTATAGGTTCCATAGAGGCCATATTCATCACCAGAAATGTTGGATCAGTATATTGTGAAAAATGTGAAATATTTTATTCCCTCCACCAAGTACACTGTAAACAATGTTTGTAGAAATTACAGTAAAACACTGTCAAATTGCATCAGAAATAGGGCATATAATTAAACATGGTGTAACACTGTAGTAGCCACTTTTAATTACTATAAATCAGCACAAAACTTTTATTTTTACTGTCATGAAATGTAGAAAACACACAGTTGTGCTGTAAAAATATACAATTTTCATGTAAAATTAATGGTATTCCATGATGTCACAATGACACAATTACCCTAAAAATAACAGATTATTCAATCCAAATTACAGTTTTTGCTAATATTTACATTTAAATTTACAGTAGAAAACCCACTCACTGTAATTTTTACAGTGAAGTTCTGTCAACCACAGCTGCCGGTATATTACCGTAAATTAAACAGAGTTTTTTATTTTTTTATTTTTTTATTACAGTGTAGGATTTTGGAAAATATACGTTGACTTAATTACTGCTGACATTCTGCTTCTTACAGCCTTTTTGGGGATATTTCTCCAATTGTGGGGCATGTTTTCAGAGAATTTTCACATTATATAGTGCTTTGGGTTGCTAATCAACAATTATGATCAAGTGAAATTTATCATTCAGCACGTCTGGTTAATGGTTAAAGACAAAAAGGGTTATTTTTGTCACAAACTTTATGGCGGAAGGTTTAAAGTCTTCAATCTGAAACTTCAGGGTCAGTGATTCACTAAAACATGTCATGATTCTGGAAAAACAGTCTAAATTTAACCTTTGCATGGCACCAAATTCAGAATATTCTTTCGAATTTCTCCCCAGACGTTGAATGTCGGGGTTTAGTTGCAGTATCATCTGCATGCAGTCACCAAGATTTGAACCTGTGCCTCTGGAGCTTTCTAGCTCTTCCTGTTTAAATCAGCTTTGGGTTTAAACTGCTGGTCTTATGGTTTTCCTTAGAACAAGATATTTTTTCTGGAGATCCATTTTGTCACCAATCCCTACTTAAATTTCCCACGATTGCCAATTTGCCAAACGTAACCATCTGCATACGTGAGATAGAGAAAAGTCTTTGTATATTCAAAGATGAAATGAGCTTTCACTTATGGCTTTCTGCCATGTGCTCACATTTTCCAATCCCTCAATTAAAAAAACGGACGCCTTGGATCAATAGTGGGAGGGACAGGGTATAATTGCTGCATTAATCACAGCCAATTTGTTGGGGGGAAATAACATGAAAGGCAATATTTAAACAAATGGGACTCCAATGCAAATGTTATTATTGGCTGTTATTCTTCAGCCTCTGCAGCGTCTCACAGCAGATACACTTTCAATCTATGTTATGGGAATTACAGTGTTTTACTGCAGTCACAGGGTTTAAACTGGCTGCATGATGTCATAGAGGCTCAGCTAAACCTCAGCAATTTGCTTATGACAGCTGAAATACATGTGAAATATGGGATAAGGTGAGAGCTTAGCACACAGTTTAATCACAGTGTGTGCAGTGAGTCTCATGATGAGGCTGCTGCTTTTGAATACTAACTCTGGTCAGTGCATCATTTTTAATGTTGATCTGAGATTCAACAACAACAGAACCAAACAAAAACAAGAAATAAAAAATAAATATGCAGGAAACATAACAGATATGGAAATAGACAACTAAAATTGTTTACAATAATGCGATGAGCATTGTTTATGTAGACCAGGGATGGGCAACTGGAGGCCCGGGGGTCGCATACGGCCCACACCCTCAGTTGAACTACATGCATTTGAGCATGAAATCTTAAAAGTGCAGTGAAAAAAAATACACAAGATTACTTCTTGCAATTAATGTTGGTCTGCTGTTCTTGCACTGGAAAAAATTGCTTCAAACCTTTTGTATTCCTATTTATACTGTTAAACATGCATTTGGGCATGAAATATGTTAAGTTACTGCACTGTAAACATATTTAAAATTGCAGTTTCCTCATATCTGGTTACGTGCACGGCCCTATATGTGGCCCTGTGGTAGTGTCCATGAAAAATTGTGGCCCCCTCCAGCATTTAAGTTGCCCATCCCTAATGTAGACTTACACAGTTGCATACAATATGTGTTGAAGCCGTCCACCAACACCTTGTCAAAGTCAGACTGCTTTGCTTTGACATATATTGTCTAAAACTGTCCCACTTAGGCCTGTCACGATAATTACTTTATCGACTTATCGTTCAATATATAAAAATAGTATTTTTCTGGACTCAAAATATTATCGTTTACATGCGTCACTTTGTGTTTTTTTTAAGTTGTGTTTAAAGTAATGCTGCAAATGTTTGACTGCATGGAAAAAAAAACTGTGTTTCCCAAGCAGCCATTCCAGCTGTTTATATGTTATTTTAATTATAATAGAATATAATACATAATGATTATCTCATTGCAATGTTTTGTTAAAAGAGCCTGAAAGTCTATTTTATTTGTTTTGGTTGTAGTTTATTTACTTTATGTTTCATTTATCTAGGATATTTTAATATTTCTTTTCCATATTTCAATTCCAGTGTTTAATATTCTAGGGATTTAAAAATTCTTTGCTGTGGAAAAGGATGTACTCTTTATGCTTTAATATCATTATAAAACTAAAACGATATCGATACAACAATACGATTGCTTATTGTGATAGTTTCTGGGAAAATATATCGTCCTATCGGCCTAGTCCCACTGTTCCTTGGCCAGGTCATTTTCTAGTTCAGTTTGCCTTTATTGTTTCATATATTATATATTATATTATATTATATTATATTTACACTTTGAGGCTTAAAGGTGCATTTTAGGCAGTTGGAAATATTGTTCAATTCAGTTTTTTTCCTAAAGACCAAGCAGAGTTGCTTTAAATTAGTGCCTAATATGTAGATATTAGATAACCATATCCCTCCAAACAATATTTCTCCCTCAACCTATTATAAGAGAGAAAGTTGCCTGAAAGAGACGTGTATTTACAATAATAACTTCTGGATAGAGAGAACAGTAGTCTAGACAGCATTCAAACATTTTGTCCCTTTATTGATGCTTTTAGTGATATGCTGCATGTTGCTGCTTGGTAATATCAAATCAAACTGACGAATGGATACCACCAGCTGTGACCGAACCCCCCGCCCCCATTAAAACCATGACCGGCCACTTCCCCTCTTATTCTCTGAGGAACAATGACCCTTAACTCGCCAACCTCTTCTCTGCTTTCCTAGAAGGAACGGACAACAGACCTGACGTTGCCAGATTGAGACTTGAAACCAGCCCATTGTTTGTGCTGCAGAGAGGCAGGAAGTGCGCATGATGTTGTACTCTGGAACTTCTCTGTCCCTCTGCCACTATTGTGTAATATCTTCTTTAACAGGCTGAGGAGTGGTCTGCTGGTGAGGTTACGCCGAAACCTGATTGCCTCGCTTCACCTTCACCGAAATGTCAGCTGACAATGATTGTTGGTACTCTTGGTTGCTCTCACAATATTCAATTTTAGCATGAAATTTCCATTCAGAATTCATTAATTTCAATGGAATCATCTGCAGAGATAAGATCAATTTGTGAGGGGCCTTTAAACTTCAGCTGTGGCAATCCTGCAAATCCAGACTGTCGACAGATTGCAAACCTGGATAATACAAATGGACAAAGGTACATTCAGCCTAACATTTGTCTTATTGAGACAGTTGTGAGACAGGAGTCAGTGGTACAAATATGTATTTTTGAATAAACGGTGTTTACGTCTTGTCAGGTTAGCAAACAGGCAGCTTGGCGCCATGCAGATAAAGTGGAGCAAGACAGAGAGAAACTGTTGTGCATGGATAATACTAGTAATTTCTGCCCTCAATTGCTAAATTTCCTAGATAAACATTTAAAAAATACATTAGTAAAACAAAAAGTTAATCAGACTATGGGGGCAACATGTGCCTTTTAATGGACCGTTTTGAACTGCCCTTAAGTGGGGTGGCTGTGGCTCAGTTGGTAGAGCGGTCACCCACTGATTGTAGGGTTGGTGGTTTGATCCCTGGCCTTGGCAGCCTACATGTCAAAGTATCCTTTTTTTTTTTTAAAGGTTCTTTTTTTGGCATTTTTTGCTTTATTGAAAATTACAGATAGAAAGGGGGTGAAAGAGGGGAAGACATGCGGCAGAGGGAGCTCAGGCCGGATTCGAACCCGGCTCCGCCGCAGCAAGGACTCAGCCTACATGGCAAGCGCTCTACCAGTGTGAGCCACCGGGACGCCCCCGGTCAAAGTATCCTTGAGCAAGATACTGAACCCCATATGGCCTACCGATGCTGCGTTCATCGTGTGGCAGGTGGGACCATTGTAGGATAGCCTCGGCCATCAGTATGAATGTGTGTGAACGGGTGAATGAGCGCAGTCTGGAGTGTAAAGCAAAGCAAAGTGCTGTCCATTTCCCAACCTAACTCCACACACAGCTCTTGGGTGCAGAAATGTGCTGCCCACTGCTCCTAAGCATTGTGTGTTTAAAAAGAGGATGAGTTATTTGCAGAGTTTGAATTTCCCCAGTGTGGGAAATCTTATGCAATGCAATTTTAAGATCTTTTTTTTCCCCCTGATTCCCGCCTCAATTTCGTGACTCCTAAGACCGACTGCTGGATGACACTCCTAACAGAACTTTGTGACACACGCCATTATATCGATGAGGACTTGCGGACTGAATCAGCCATCCTTCTAACAGAGAGGATGCCTGGCTGACTCCAACACTAAACTAGCAGTGGAGACTTGGGACATGGCTGCATGTGTCCACGACAAAGCACACAACATCATAGCAGCAAGACTGGTACAAGTGCTACACGATAAGGATGGATAATGATTCACTTTTCTGTTAATTGTAGTTGTTATTTTAGACACAACATTGTTACACTGTAAAATCTTAAGTAAATTAGTCGATCATCATCGAAACTCAAAACAAATGTGCATTAAACCCCAGCGACTCATTCAGATTAGATTTTTTATGGCCTGACAACGTGCACTGTAATCTTATGGAAAACGTGTGGACATTATGAAGAAATGATTAATTTGAGAGCAACAATTGCTAATTGGTGCACACAAATCTTTTTTTTCCTCTATTTTTTCTCCATCCATTACACTTGCTGGACTCTGTACTTTCAGAATAAAGGTGGTGTATTAGGCTACAACACTCCATTAAAGCAGTACGTAGTAAACATTTAGATAAACAGGCTGAACATTGCACCATTACTGTCCCATACTCAACACCTTGCTAGGATTTTTTTGGATGTGGATCTGGAAAAAGCTTCCCACAAAAAACAGGAAGCAGCTTAGAATACACCCAAATAGTGCAATGAGCCTATCTTACAGTGTTTTCACCAAAACGTCAGAAGCTTCCGTCTCTCATTTCCCGAAAAGGAAACAAAAAAGGGAGCTTCCCATGTAGCTATATGATCTGGAACTTTATTGTTCTGTAAGGCTATATAGAACATTAGGTGATATGTTATGGTTCAACCCAGTCATAAACCCACTTTGAACAATTTCATGATAATAAAATTTGTGTTTTTGGGAGGGAGGTGTCAAATCTGGCTCCACTTTATCCTTCTTGCCTTTAAAAACATGCAGTTTTTCCATGTTAGAACACTTCTTGTGCCCTCCACTTTATCTAATAAGGGAAAGTAAACATTCAGTCCAATTGCTGGCTTGAGCCACTGACACGGTCCCCAGACTTTATATCATTAATTACTCAGAATGCATACAAGCTCAGAGGCTCCGGAGCCATTTATGATTGGTCTGAGACTGCCAATCTTCATTCAGGCCCCCCATGACAGCTACAAATGCACCAGCACACTCCACTGAGAACACTTATCTCCCCAACACACATAACCTTTTTAATCTCCATCTCTCTCTCTCCCTCTCTCTACATTTATATATTTACTCATCATCTCCCTTCTTTTTCTCTGAGCGTTTGACACAAAAACAAGCATCAATTATTGTAGCATAAGCTTGAAGGTGTCTGCATCATAATTCTGAATTTACAGCCTAATTTTAATTGCTGGTAATTTACTTATTCCTCTCAACGCATCTTATTATGTTCATTGTTCCTTCACTGCTTCAGGACTCTCTCCAAGCGGTCCCCCCTCCATTTCTATATTAAATTGCAGACCCACCCCTCCTTTTTCCATCACTATAAGTGCCTTCTTCTTAAACAGACGGCTCTGCTCGACCCACCCAGCCTCCGCCCACTTCTGTCTTCCCCTCTCCTAATCTTTCTCCTGCTCGTGCTTTGAATGGAAGAACCTGCAGCATCCAGAGAAAGAGAGGACAGGATGGAGGGATGCTGTAGGGATGCTAGATAATAGAGGGGAGGATGAATGTGTGAATTAACTCATCTACACTTTTAAGGGGAACTTCTAGTCACTGATACTGTTAAAAAATTACCATTTCTTGGACCAGGATTCTCTCCAGGAGGAACTAGTAGAGTCTGGACACTGGTTTTAGAGGACAGACTAAAGAGGGAGGGGAGACAGACGAGGAGTGGCGGCTGTTATACAGTAAAGGACGTGAGGAGGTTTTCAGGAGAGAATGGGCGGACTAGGTTGGTGTCTTGCCACAGTCTTCAGTTGGGCAAAATTTTTCTTCTACTGCATCTTCCCGTTTCGGAGGCAACGGAACAGCAAGGTAAAGGTTGTGTTTTACTCACTTTGAGATGAATGTACCGACACATTGAACTTGGTGGTGACTGTGACAGATTTCCTTGATGTAATACAGAGGCATTGCTAGTAGACTGGTTTGGTGGTTAACTGGTCCTCCACCATGGTAAATGGTACAGACATTCATTGTTCCCAGAGGACGAATCGTTATGACTTTGCTGATCCTGTAGAATCTATTTTTGTAATTTCGTTGCCCTATGATTTCAGAATGTAATTTACTTCTACATCACTTTTGTAAATATGAACAGCTGTATATATGCAGGGTGGTTAGCAGTCTTGCCTCACAGCAAAACCAGTCACCTGTTTGACTCCGGCCTGTGCCTCTTCTATGTTGAGTTTGAGTGTTCTCCCCGTCTCAGTGTGGGTTCTCACTGGGTACTCCAGCTTCCTCCACCAATCCAAAAACATGCACTTAGGTTTGATTTGTGACCCTAAATTTCCCGTAGATGTAAATGAGAGTTTGATTGTCTGTCTCTATGTGTCAGCCCTGTGATAGTCTGGCGACCTGTCCAGTTTGTACCCTGCCTCTTGCCCAATGTCAGTTCGGATAAGCGGTTAAGGATAATGGATGAATAAATGCAATGCATATATGCATTTGTTGTGATTAAATAAGTTCTGATCAAAAAATGGTTGACAACTTTGCTAACAGCCAAACATCAAGCAAGTGCAGCAACACAAGTTATATCAAGCCAGCTAATATGACTTTCTAACATTAGTCCAACCGCAAGAAAACCAGCTTGGCATCGGTCTTACAGCCTTTTATATTGTGAAGCTCTCGCCAATACCTGGAAACCAGTCCGAGATTTACACATTCTCTGTTTTTACATCTTTGCTTCCTCTGTCAATGCCCCCTTGGTCTCTTAGTCTCTGCCATGATAAAGGTTGTAAAGGTTCCTAAAACTGTTTCTGTTGCCTGTTTGCCCAGATTCTGGCACAACACAACACAGTCCAAAGCTCATGTGCTAGCCGTGTTAACACCAGCACTGCTGCAGCAGTCCTGAAATCATAGCTAACTGAATGCTGCTGGACTAAGGTTAGCAGTAGTTAGCGGTTAGCTTCATTTTAGCAACAGGTAATGCTTTCTTTCCATCAGGAAAATCCATATAGGAAGTTGAGCCACAGGACATTAGACGGAAAACCCCCCAAAAAACATTTTTGACCCATTTAATGATTTTGAAGCTGTTATTTAAAGGGAAGTTGATAACTATTGGTTGGATTGTGATCAAATTTGGTACAGAGATTCGTATCCGTCTCAGGATGAATTGTATATTTGACCCCTTAACTTTTCCTCTTGCACCATCATCAGGTCAGAAATTCAGGCAGTCATCATCATTATGAGCATGTTAGCTAATGCTAATGTTAGCTTGTAGCCCAAAGCACCATTGTGGCAAAATACAGCCTGTAGAGTCCAAGTAGTGTTTAAATTCAGTCTCAATACATTTATTCACACATTGCTTTTCTCACACCACCACCACAGATCATAGATATAATATATAAGTTCAATTAATCTCTTTAACTTACTCATGGTGACATTCAGTGTAATCAACAAAAATATTAACCTAATGAAGTATAGCCTCTTATGCAACATGTATAAAAACTAGATTGGGATCTTTTGCATGACCCCGTCCCCAAATGTCCCAACATTTCCATCTGCGGTTGCCAATGACAATGGAATTAAAAATTAATATTTATATGATGGCCAGCTAGCGATGGGCATGTTGTGAGCACAGAGGATGAGACAGGCTGGAGAGATAAGCACATTAGGACACACACACACACACACACACACACACACACACACACACACATACACAGATCAGGATATTGCCAGTTTGACTTGGGCACTTTTCCCGACAGTGGGTCTGTCCTGTCGCACAGAGCCATTAATCTTGCAAATGTAGCCACTGCTCAGTGTTTTAGCACTCGCTGCCTCACAGACACACACCTTGGTATTCATCTGCACACCGAGCTCACCCCTAATTAAAGCAGAAGGTGTTTCCAGTCAATGGCTGTCTGGCTGCAGACACATTGAGGGTCTTTAGCATGCGTCTCCTTCTCCTGGGGTTGTGCATCTTCCTCTGCTGGCACTTTGATGGTCTCTGTGCCGTGAGGTGGCGTTCAGCAGGGGCGAAGAAGCACTTTACCTGCAGTTGCCCTCAGTTCTGGCCTTTCTACACTGGCTGCCAGTGGCTAATTTGTTAGCATCTCACCGGGACAGTGTGGTTGTACAGTGAGTAGGTGACTTTGCTTTTAAGAAGCTGTGCCTTGTACTGTCAAAGTGAGTTGAATGATACAAATTATACTTCAGATTATTGGTTTAGAGTTGGGTTAACCCTTGTGTTGTCTAACTTTCTGTGACCCACCTTCACTTAACCCCTTAAATAAAGCAGCTTGATTGACCAAAATCTATTTTGCATGAAAAAACAACATGTCACTCATCACAAACTTTGTGAATATGGAGGTTTTCCCTCTTACAGTGCAGAAAATCTGTATTTATTCAGTGTTTTTTCACTTGTTTTTATTACAACAGACCTGTACTACTACTAAGTCTACTACAATAGCAGCGGTTTATTTTGATTAGTTAAGGTACTGCATAGGTGTAAGCATAATTTTTTAGCAAGCGTGCATACTTATGTGCATGCTTGCATGTATGGTTTTTATAGTTTTTGTGGTATGAAAATGATTTTATCGCTGCTGGATCAAAAATGACCCCGAAGACAACATTTGTACCTTGTTGGTGTTCAGCTGTCATGGAAATATGAACTGCAGCTTTCATGGATTATGAACAATCAAGTTTCAAGTGGACAACACAAGGGTTAAATGGTGTAAATTGACCTTGCTCAGCACTGATGTATTATCCATCCATCCATCCATCCATCCATCCATCCATCCATCCATCCATCCATCCATTTTCCTCCGCTTATCCGGGGCTGGGTCGCGGGGGCAGCAGGCTAAGCACGACATTCCAGCTCCTCCTGGGGGACCCCGAGGCGTTCCCAGGCCAGGAGAGATATATAATCCCTCCACCGTGTTCTGGGTTTTCCCCGGGGCCTCCTACCAGTTCGACGTGCCCGGAACACCTCTAACGGGAGGCGCCCAAACCACCTCAACTGGCTCCTTTCGACGCAAATGAGCATCGGCTCCACTCCGAGCTCCCTCCGGATGTCTGAGCTCCTCACCCTGTCTCTAAGGCTGAGCCCAGCCACCTTACGGAGTAAGCTCATTTCGGCCGCTTGTATCCGTGATCTTGTTCTTTCGGTCACTACCCGAAGCTCATGACCATAGATGAGAGTTGGAACGTAGATGGACCGGTAAATCGAGAGCTTTGCCTTCCGGCTCAGCTCCTTCTTCACCACGACAGTCTGGTACAACGCCTTATAAAGTTGATGTGGCAAATATTGCAATGACTAACAATTCACAAGAGTTTATTTACTTCAGATTATTCCAAGATTAACAATTTGACTGAGATATCACACTAGAAAAAAAAAGTACAATTTCCTAGAGCTCAAGATGTTTTGTCTGGCCACCTGATACGTCCAATATTGACTCTTTTTTTAACTCCTGAGGCAAATATCTGGCTGCTAAACGATCCACTGTGTTCACCAGCTAGACTCTATCTGTGTCTGTTTGGCGTTTGATGCGGAGCAGGTCGTGTACATTGTCCTTATAAAAGTGACTTTATAGCTCTCAAAGTTCTTGGCTGTGAAACCAAAAGCTTTGTTTACTTAACTGTTCCCTTTTATTCCTTTATCTGGACATATTTAGGCTCTTGTTTTATAAATAGAAGAAGTGAGTAGTTGGCATTGCCAGTGTGGTTTACGTACATGAAAATATTATTGGATCATCCTTGTTTTCTTCAATTTCTTGTTAATTTTAATGCCTGGTACAACTAAACGTACATTCGTTTGGACAAATATAATGATGACAACAAAAATAGCTGATAAGAGTTTAATTTAGGAACAGATATCTAGACATTTTCCACGGTTTTCTCTATTATGATTTTGGTTACTATCAAGAAAAACATGAAAAATGTCTAAATATCAGCTCTTAAATTAAACTCTTATGAGCTGTTTTTGTCTTTATCATTATGTTTGTCCAAAAACAAATGTACCTTTAGTTGTACCAGGCATTAAAATGAACATGAAATTGGTCATATATTTTTTTCCATGACGGTATATAAAAGAATGCAGGGTGAAACTTTACAATTAAGAAAAAAGAGATAAGATAGTGACAGGTGATCAGTGGGAAGTATAGAAACCCTCCTAAAACCCTTACTTCAAAGATTTCACGACATTCGGGAAAACATGTTCACTTTTATGTTTATGACTAAAAATTCTTCAAAGACTAAGCGGGACAAACCCAAAAGGCTTCCCACCATGTTCTGTAGGAGTATTGTTGTTGTGTTCATGGGTCAGCGTGTCCTGGTCGCTCCTTCCTCTCTCTCTCTCTCTCTCCGTGTTACAGAGAACAGAGGAAAAACGTGCACACACATGTGAGTGTTGTGCAAAAGGGAGGGCCCGGGGTCTGTATTGTTTTCAACAGATGGGAGTCTCGGGGGTGGGAAAGGGTGTGTGCATCTGTGTGTGTGTGTTGGGGGGCCTGCTGGAGTGTGTTCTTCCTCTGTCTGTGAACAAGTGAACTCCTCCTTCATCGAGCAGGTTCTAGGATCTCAGCCAAGACGAGAGAACACACCCCTCTGTTTACACGTTCACTCAAATCTATATACTATCTATCTGCTTATCGGATACATAAAGGGTTTTATACCTTCTCTGTCTGATAATCTACCTCACTCACTCCATTTTTTGTCTGCTGAAACCTTTTTTTTGAGGCTGAGCGGCTTTGATCTATCTGCTGTTTACCCATCTTCACTTGGTTCAAGGACAGTGACCTGACACTGGTTAATCTCCTTAATTGTGTAAGAGCCTCGCTGTCCGCTCCCGGCTCCGGTTTACAAAAGAAGACAGAAATGGTCAAGGTTAAAGAGGTACTAAAACAAATCCCATGAGTGATCTGATTAGCCCGGGAAATATGCTTCACCCTCCCTTCACCACTTTACAACCTCTGTTACCCACACACACACACATGCTCCCTCCCTTCATTATCTCTGCAGTCCCTCCTATTTTTAATAACTGATCTGAACAAGTTTGTGATTATAAAAGTGGAGGCAGTTTGTTCAGTGACCACCGGTGGGTGCTGTGGCTGCATTTGGTTGCTGAAAAACTTTGCATGCAGTCATCAGTATTGTGACAAAATGACTCCTGGGTCACTTTGAAAAGTGATGCTATCAAATCATTTTACATAAATAGGTGCAAAAACTGCAAAAGTTCTTTAGGTATTTTCTGATTTAAACCAATTTCTAAGTATATAACTGGCATATTGAATCCATAACTTCCAAATCTAGCTGAAACTAGACTCGGTTCTGCAGTATATCCTGATGTTATATATAGCCGATATTGAGTTTATAAAAAATAAATGATGCATCATGCACTGTTTGTCATACTAGACCATGCTGACAGAATAGAAGATGACTTCAAGCAAGGACAGAACATGCTGTGCAATGTTGTGACGGTTTAGTCTTAATGTGGGTACAACTAAGCCCTGCTGGACAACACTCAAGTGCACAGTCATCCAGTGACTTTGTGTTACGCTCCAAAATAGCCCCAAGCAGTTATATACACTTTGTGTGTTTGAGGTGTAAACAAATTGAACAAGAATCTAATTAAACTACATTTAAACCTGCTATAAACAACATTTTTGTATTAAGAAAAACTGCTATGTGTAGCGTGAAAGGAGGAAACTGGGTTTTCATTTGTTTGGTCAAGTTTTTCCAGAGCCACAGGCAGGATTCTGAGGGAAGTCCATTGAAATTTAGCCAGCTCGCTTGCTGACTAATGTTATGCTGATTGATTTTAATTTGCTTGGTTGGGTCAAAATACTGAAATTTGGTAATGGGCCTACAATGTGACTGATTGACGCTTTACAAGGCAGTGAAATGATATGAAACAGTATCAGGCAGCGTCGTCAACATAGGGCTGGGCAATATGGCAAAAAAAATTATCACAATATATATTTTTTTAATTGTCCGATCTCGATTATTATCAAGATTTTTTATTGTTTTTAAACTGCCAGTTTTAAAGCATCTGTACTGAAAACTAAAGAAACTAGAGATTAGTTCATTATTTTATTGAAATGATTGAAATGATTAAAAAGATTTGTTGTTAGAAAGCCCACACTGTTAATATTTCGTTAACTTGTTTATTGTTTATTAAATTCAGTATTAACTTGTTTCTCTGTAAGTTTTCATATATCCCTCGCTCTTGAATGCACCATAGCCGTTCCGACACTGTTGAATGTACCATACCTGTGTATGAATTGCTGTGCTGTGAATGTTAGTTTTCTCCCGATACAGCGGCGGATAGATTGTAATTTCCTTTGCTCTTTCTGGATGAACCCACTGGATCTGTTGTCTTGAAGACGTGTTTTTAATGTCAGCTAGTCGGCATCATGAATTGAAGTTGACCCAGCTCGACTCCAGTCGGCTCTGAGTGCTGTCGAGTCGAGTCCTGCATGTGACACAGTATTGGCAAGTTGAGACACATTCTAACCAACCAAAAAGACAACAGTGTGACCTGAATATTAGTCATTTTATTCAATTTATTACTATGTTCTTTCATTTAAGGCTGGACATGACAACTTTGAAATAAGTGTAAGTTGGATAGATGTAGCTGTTTAAACAACAAGTTCGCCAACCTAAACGACAGAAGAGGTTGTGTGTCAGTACCTCGCGGTAAAGCGGCGCGTTCTAAAAATAGCACACATGTTGCACACTTGTGGTTGTAAAAAAAGCTGCAGTTTCTGTGGATTTATGTTATAAAACCATTGACCTTGGATTTAGGGCAAAAAACTTCCTGGTAAGGCGCTATAAAAGATAGTTTATACAGTAAATAAATGTACGTAAATGCCGGCAGTGAAGTAGTTAGTAGGGTCACAAGACTACCGCAAGTTACGTAAAAAACTTAAGTTATGATCAGAAACATGATTCACATAAGTTAAGTTACACAGGACTCAAACCCCACTCTCCTGGGTGAAAAGTCCACCCCACCGACGGTGAAATACGTAAAAAAAAACGTTTTTGAGGGGGGAACAGGCGGTTTAAAAGAGGAGAAGGAAAATAACTACTGGGTTAGGCTTAAAATCCAACAAAAGGGACACAAATAAATGACCTACGTGGCTTTTAGCAGTGAGTTGTTAACTACCTGCTGTCTGGATGGGTGGAAGGACGATTAAATCTGGGGTTAAATGCGTCGATACCAGACCTCCCTTTAAATTAAAGTATATGACCGTTTGTGAGCAAGTGCTGTCCTGTACCGTCAAAAAAAAAAAATGTTTTTGAAAAGTGTGGGAACCCTGGAAACTCTGGTAACTGTGAATTTGTTACACTTGATTAATCAAAAATGAAGCAGTAATACCAAATCATTTTAGATCAAGCCCTAAAAGGACACAGATGTGCTGAAATGTAGAAAAATAACCATTGTTTGTGCAAAGTTCTTACATTTCGCAGGCAAGATTCCAGCTTTTATCTGTGTGTGTGTGTGTGTGTGTGTGTGTGTGTGTGTGTGTGTGTCGGTTGGGAAGGATTAAGTTCAAATGTTTTCTCTCCTTTAGTGAATTTGTCTCTGTAGGGGTGGCCTGCAGGAAATACCAGGGGATTAATCCTCTGTGCCACTGGGTGAGTGAGTGAGTTTGTATGTTTCTATGTGTGTGTGGGTTTGTGTATTTACATATGTGTGTGAGAAAGATATGTGTGTGTGTGAGAGTGGGGGGAGAAATGGGTGGTTTCTGTTGAATGTTTGTGTATATGCATACGCTGAGTACCATACTTTGAATCGTGTGTGTTTATGTTTTCAGGATGTTGTGGGCCTGGACCCCAAATTTCCGGACCGTGTGTGTGAGAATATTTGTGCGTGTGTGTCAGAAAATGATGGGTCCATGGCTGTTTACAGGTGCATGTTAGCCACCACGGGCTGATGGTTACATTTGTGTGGAGGTTTGCCATACTTGTGTGTGTCTCTGTGTGTCTGTATGTGTGTGAAATACCCACACAAGGGGATAAAGAGTCACGCATGGGGCTAACACGGTCATTGATGAGCAGTGAGAACTTAATGAAGCAGCTTTTACTTCCCGGCCCCTCTCTGCTCTCTGCAGTAAAGGGTGAAGATGGAGGGGGCGGGACTTCTTTTTTTAAGAAAGGAAAATGTTCGGCAGGCTAAGATGATTAAAGGACAACTCTGGTGATCTATATATATTTTTTAAATTGTATACAAATACAAGCAAAAGATCGAAACATGTGGTGGAATGGAACTTATACTTTTATTATAATAAAAACTCATAATCTGTGAATTAAGAAAAGATTAAATAAGATAAAATAGAACTTTATTAATCCTGAAGGAAATTCTGGTTCCAGATTGCTCCCAAGGTAAAAAAAAAAAATCACAATATAGGATAACATAAGAAAAACTATTAACAAAATTACAAAATTGGTAACAATAACAATATATAATATAAATATAAATATAAAGATTTAATTTCAAAGGTGTGAGGTGTATGGTAACGTCTCAAAAATGTGTCTTTGAGGAAAGAGATGCGTGTGTGTGATTCACAAATGCAGAGTCACACTTCACAAACAGAATTTTCAGTTTTACAACTGGCTTTTTTGTTTTTACAAATGGAAAATGATGTATTTACAAATACACAATATATTTACAAATACACACTTATTTGGAAAAACCAAAATACAAGTTACAAATTAGAAATTTGTATTTGTGGATAGCAAAACACGTGTGCAAACCAAGGACTATTTGTAGATCACCCTCTGTGCGTTTGCAAATATTATTGAGACAAATTTAAGCCCATAGAGGTAGGACTAGCTGGCTCTAACTTAGAAAGTGTACACTCTTGTCACTGTAATTTGGACCGGTGATGAAAAATCTGGAGAATTGCTGAAACGTGAGCATCAGATGATGTCAAACAGTATTGAGGAGAGTGGAGTATCTAAACAGCAGGTGTCTCCTCTGACATCTAAACTGATACAGTATAGCATTTTCCAGTGTCAGGAGAAATGCCAGTGGGCATTTATCACATGGGTGAATGCAAGGGGAGACAGAGTTTATGAAATATTAAAATGGGCTCAATACAGAAATACACAGGGAAACTGTGCAAGAGAGAGATGGAGGGAGGAGGGAGGAGGGAGGGGGAGGTAAAGTGCGACGGATGCTGAGGGGGGTGAACAGGGAGGAGGGGGGGATCAAGGAATGAATGAAATTAAAAGTAGTGGGGTAAAGAGGGAGGGAGACATGGGATGAGAGGGAGAGGAGGGGCAAAGAGATGGATAATAAGCACAGCACCCCCTCCCCCCTTTGCTCCTGTGGAGCGGTGGGGGCAGCCTGACCCCCCCTCACCACACACACCCCCAAAAAAAGCTTTGTGAAAGTTTCCCCGACAGAGGGGAAGAGAGCCAGAGTGAGCGCAGAGGAGAGGAGAGGCAGTCAGGATCCAGTTCAGAGGAGGAGAAAGCAAGTCAGACAGGGAGCGAAAGAGCGAAAGCAGCAAAGAGGTGAGAGACAGTGTTGATGTCCAGGGAAGTCATGGCTGTACAGTATTGGACAACTCTTCTCCTGGCTGGAATATACTTAAGGGAGCCCACTGGTCTGTAGCAGCAGCAGCAGCAGCAGCATCACTCCTGCCCGTCACCATGCCGTCTGTGTCTCTGAGCCTGCCAGCAGCTCTGGCTGGACCTGCACGCACCTGGGTCTGCCTGTCCTGCATGTTCTGGGTGAGACACCTTTTTCCACTGGATTTACTTCTGTGGTGCATGATTGATTTGTAGCTGTCTGCAAAAGGAAGTTTTAGGCAATGCAAATCTAATAACTTGCAAAAAAAAAAAATCAATTGCATAATTGACGCAGTGCACAGATGAATTGAGTGAGTGACAGAATCACGATGATGCATTTAGTCATGATGTTTTTTTTAGGTGATTTTATGTGATACTTCAGCCCCATTACCATTTGGTAAAATCCTGATCAAATCAAGCTGGGGATCTATTGGGTGGTCTGCTTGTCGGGGGTTGGGTTGAGGGTTGGGACCCCTGGCTGTGGGGGGCCTTGGCACGGTGACACATTTGAATGAGGGCGATATTATGAAGAGAGCAAACGCAAGACTTTGTAGTGTCTTCTCCCTCAAGAAAAACATTTCATATTTTTTCTCCAGCTCCAGAATAAAAGTGTGTTTGCTCTGACACTGAGTTGAATTAAATGAATCCCCTGCTCTCTTCCCCTCAGTCTCCCTTTCCCACTCCCTCACTCCCTCTGTGTCCCGCTCTGTCTCGCTCTAGGTGGTTGGGACACACAGCTATTTTTGCTTTCTCTTGTATAATTCAATCTGCCGCGCATTCCCGCTCACAGTGAGGGGCTGTTTGTGCACTTGTGTGCCCTCTGAGCCGGGATGTGGTCAGTGAAGGAACTGTGTTCATGTGTGTGTGTTCACGCTAAAAGCATTGTGACCGTGGTCTCGACATTTGTCTTAAAACACTGTGAGTGCTTTTTCCTAATTTGTGCTGATATGAAAGAACATTCCTGGCTCAAATATACAACATAGCATGCTGCTCTCCTCTTTTTTCAGCTGAATAGAGGGATGAAAGAGGAGAGTACTTGAATAGACCATTGAGATCCATCCTTCCCCATTCTGCACCGGTCCTTTGGGACATGACTGCACACCACTGACAGAGCTGCAGTCCTTGGCGAGGAGACTGGATAATCTTACAGAGCTCTTCATCAGTTAATTACCGTTCTTTCTTTTGAGGAGCGGGAGGCGAGGTGAAAGGGGGGGGTCGTAAAAAGAATCTCAAAGCCCCCCAGCTAAGCTCTGGGTCACTGATTGACTGCATCAGATCAGAGCACTGTATGACAAAGCGAGCTCACTTAAGGGGGCGGGCTTCAATCTGAGTCCTTGCGGTAATAGCAGATCTTTGTTTTGAGCCTAAAACAGCCTTAATTTGGGCACACCTTATTCCGACAGATTGGGGTCAGAGCTAGGGTTAACTCTAACCTTTCTCTGACAATGTACTCTTTATTCCAATTAAAACATGAACCAAGCCAAATTTGGCCCGCAGTGTAATTTTATTTGGCCCGCGAGGCAATACCAAATTATTATATTATTATTGTAAATTAATGACATTGATGTGTTTTTTATTTGAAATTTGATTTTGCATGTCTGCACTATTTAGTTAAAAAAAAGTTCCATATTTAATGTTAAAGCAAAACATGTTTGGTATATATTAAAAGGTTTATTTGTTCAATGTTGGCCCGCGATTTTATTCAAGTTTTAAATTTTGGCCCATTGTGTATTTGAGTTTGACACCCCTGTTCTAAGACCAATAAGTATTAGGAAAAATCCTCAAATGGTACCTCGATTTTCTGTTGATGCATTGCTGCACTTCTGTCTAGACTGATCAGGTTTTCGTAGTGTGTATACAGACGTACTCCTTGGGGCAGCTGGGAAAGTGAGTACATCTGTAAAAGCTGTTATGAGGCAACAGAGAAGTAGAAGAGAGAGATAGTTACTGGGAGAATGAGCATGTGAGAGTGAGTGAGTAAGTACAGATGCAGGAAACAGACCATCTCCACGAAACGAGACAAGATCTATTCCTTAGCCTGGCCTCAAAAAAGGGGAGGGTTTCCTCCTGTCAGAGCAGGACGGTCCTGGATAAAGGGAGATATTTTCAGCATAGAAGCAGAAAGGAAAATATAGGAAATGACGGGAACAACTTGAAGGACAGAGGAAATTAATAGAAGATGCCCTGGGCAAGAAAGGATGGCAAAGTAAGCACGGATGGCTTCTTGAAAAAGAAGACCTTCGAAAGAGCGCCGCCACTGCTCCACCAAACACTGTGAATAATTAATGATTGCCAAAAAAGGATTTTAGGGAGAGTTTTATCAGGTTTCTCTGAAAGGCCAGCAAAAACCAATCAAATGTCCTCTACCTGCTCATTCCTGAGAGAAAGTTTAAAGGCCAAGCAAATTCCTGTTGATGAGGGATTCACTGATCCAGCTTCTGCAGTCCTGATATTGATGCCAGTACCTGACCTTTGGGTACTGATCCCATACCACTGTTTAATTATTAAGTATAATAATAAAAAAGTAAAAAGTAGATTGGCACCACTGATTCAGCTATTTTAATAAGTATTAGGGATGGGCGTTTAGAAGAAACCTGCCAACTCGAGCATCTATAATGTTAACGACACAATTAATCGATTAATCGCTATGTCATTTTAATGCCTGGTACAACTAAAGGTGCATTTGTTTGGACAAATATAATGATAACAACAAAAATAGCTCATAATAGTTTAATATAAAAGCTGATATCTAGACATTTTCCATGGTTTTCTTGATAATAACCAAAATAATGATCAAGAAAACCATGGAAATTGGCTATATATCAGCCCTTAAATTGTACAAACAAATGTACGTTTAGAATGAACAAAAAATTGAAGGAAACAAGTGTGGTCTAATAATTTTTCCCATGACTACTCCAGTATGTATAGAAATATGCAAACATGGGCAAAATAAAAGATATATATACAGTACGATGCAAAAGCCTGTTTTCATAATGGACGCTTTTATTTTGAAAGGACAAAAAGAGACTTCCTGTTGATTGTAAAGCTAACTCAAGTGAGATTAAACATCAAGGAGTTCAATGTTTTGTGTTTTAGCCCCTGAAGAGACATGTGTTTTGTGTTTAAATAAGTTTTGGATCAAATTAAACTCAGTATTTCATGCTAGCAAGGTTTAATACAATAAGCTAGTTTTGCTCAAATTAGTCCTTTTGTATTTCTGTGTGTTTTATAATTGTTATTGCACCTTTCAGTTTGCAAACTGTAGCTTTATGCAACTTAATTCTCAGCTCATTGGCTTATTCACGTACTGCTCTAGAAGTGAATGCTCGGCGTGTTTCAGTTCAGTGATACTTATACGCAGTCACAAATACAAATAAAATTAAAAAATACACATTTCGATCAAAAATTCCACATGATCGACCAAATTCTTAACGACCATCAATTAATTATTCCCATCCTTAGTAAGTATTGGCCCAGTATCCAATCCAGTATTGGTGCATCCCTACTGACATTCACAAATGGCAGATTATGAATGGATCCACCTATTACGGCTTTTTCAACAGGTGTAATCTAAGGATGTGCACTTTAAAGGTGTCCGTAGCAGTGGCCAGGTGCCTCTAATCTAAAAAGGTGCTGTTTCTGGAAACACAATGCCCCCAGATCACTGGCTGCCTCACAAATATTGACCCATGGCTAAACCTTCAGAGTTGTCATGGTTCAAAGAACTCCTTGGATGATCGATATCCATTAACGTGCGCTCAGTCCATCCAGGCTCAAAAGGAGCACTCTGGGAAATGGTGTCATCTCAGGAATGTTAGGTCATTGGTGTTCAGTTGTCTTGACTTGAAAATAGACAAAACCCCATACCTGTTGGATCCCTAACTTCTGCCTCTGAATGGAGGATATGTAAAAATATCTGAGCTTCAGTCCACTTTTCGGATTATGAATGTTTTATTTCCACACTTTAGAACTACATTTTAATGCCTCGTACAACTAAAGGTACATTTGTTTGGACAAATAGTATGATAACAACACATTTCCCATGGTTTTCTTGATAATGATTTTGGTAATTATCAAGAAAACCATGGAAAATGTCTAGATATCAACTCCTAAATTAAACTCCTATGGGCTATTTTTGGTGTTATCATTATATTTGTCCAAACAAATGTTCCATTATTTGTACCAGGCATTAAAATGAACAAGAAATTGAAGAAAAAGGGTGGTCTAATATTTTTTTCCATGACTGTGTTTGTTGATTTTTGGCTCTTTTCTCACATCCCCTGCACTCATCTCCTTTTTCCACTTTATTCTCTCTTGGTCTGTTGCAAGTTTGATTCATCCCCCATTCCTCAGGAGTTCCTGAGATTACTTCTTGATTTGTGTCGAGAAAATGTTCCACATGTGGGGCCCCCCTTTGAAATACGGCAACATTTCTCTAATTGTAACATCTGGGTTCACGTTGCCCGTTCAGTGTTTTTTTCCACCATAATGGATTTGCCATGCAGTTGGTTTCCTTCTTGACGCTCACCCTGTTGTTGCCATCCCGGAGAATCCTGCTGTTTCATGCTCTTTAGATCTTGGTTGAAAAATCCTGAACAACAAAAAGGGAAGTTTAACCCTTGCTCAGTTGATTTATGAGAGTTGTTGAGCTTTGTGCGACACCTCCCACCCACCCCTTTCGTTCCTGAAGAGACCCCCAGCTTTGTGCATGCTTCACTGGGCACATTGGCCTTAAACCTCCCATGGCCTTCTGGCTTTCCCTAGAGGGAGTTTTGGGATTCAGAAATGTACTACTCCCTATTTTGCTTTCCCTGATCCAGCAATATTGACTTAAACCACAGTAAAGTCACTTTATTGGTGATATACCTCCTACTTTACCGCAGATTAAATACATTTTAAGTGCTATATAGTAAACTCATGGGAAGGACCGGTGGATGTGACAGATGTATGTATTTTTACACTGTTTTTTTCACCTTTAAACCTGCTGCCATGCTAAATGCATCCTTTAACCCTCCTGTTATGTTCATTTCTCAGGAACACCAATAATGTTCATGGCATGTTTAATTATCCAAGTGTCAGAAACCAAGAAATCCCAATATACATTGTTTATATTTCATTATTAAGTCCATTACTAACCATTTTAATCAATATTCAGTGCAATGGTGTTCTTTACCTCTCACAGATCAGGTACAATGAGGATAATTCACTCGTTTTTCATTTAAAAAAATGCATGTTTAAACTTTTTTTTATGTATATTGGAAAGACCTACATATAAAATATATTAATTTTACATCGCATTTAAAAAGAATATATATTATTTTACATTTCAACAATTTTTCTTGTATAACAAAATTTCAAATAACACCTGCATTCTCTGACTTTACAGATGAGCATTTTCATTCTATATTTTGATTACACTTAGTTACTACTAAGGAGGGTTAAATTAGTGTTTAATGTTGGATGTTGGTATCACATAGCTTAAGAAAGACAGATAAAAACATGTGAAGAATTCCATAACAAGAGAAAACTTCAGTCATTTTTTTTGCCTGTTCTGACATCTGTATCGTCCATCATCTCTGACATCACGCCCCCCTAACTGTTGGATCTAATTGAGTGCAGTATTACCTCATGTCTCTGGGCTGTGACCAGCCGTCCCCCTTCGAAAGTAATAGTACTTGTCCTTTTAACCTCTGGTTATGTCCCGTGCCATGTCCATCACACGCTTTAAGTGATATAGGACATTCTGAGGACTAGGGTTGTCAAAAGTATCGATACTCAAAAAAGTATCGATACTAAAACGTTGTATCCGGATACAATACTCATTTTCAAAAGTATCGAGTATCTGAAGCTTGTTATCATAGTTGCAGTTTCTTTTTGCACAACTGTTTTTTATTATAAATATTTAACCTGTGGTTCTGTTCATTTTTACATGTTGCATTTTCTTGTAAATAAAAATATTTCTGTTAAATTTTGCGGTCTTTGTTTTTATCCTTGTGGTATCGAAAATAGTATCGAGTATTGAATATTTTCCTGAGTATCGGTATCGAATTGAAAATTGTAGTATCGTGACAACCCTAATGAGGACACATTACAGTCAGATCAACAGTGATAAATAAAGTCAGGATGAATATGGACCGTACCTTTTAGGCTCAGCAAGTTATTTCATACATTCATTCATACACTGATGAAAGCAGCATCAGGAGCAATTTGGGGTTCAGTATCTTGCTCAAGGATACTTCAACTTCTAAACTGCCATGGTCAGGGATCGAACCATCAACATTCCGATCAGTGGGTGACTGCTCTACCAACTGAGCCACAGCCACCCAAAATTACTAAAATAAGGTGATAGAATGCATTAAAAAAGCTTAAAAAGAGTTGAAAATAAAGTTCCTGGGGAACTGCATGGGGCTGCTGCAACTGGATTATGGGTATTTTAATGTTTATTCATCTGATAAATTATTATATTATTAATTAAATGGTCCCTGGCCTTCTTCATTTTGCAAATGAGGACCCCTGAGCTATGGGCTACTTCTTTGGATTACATCTTTTTTTTTTATCAGCTCAAAAGTTAAGTTCTGTTTTTTAATATTGAATAGATTTTTTAAAAGTACACTTTGTCTCACAGGTTTCAGTTGTAATGCAATGTAAAATCCATCTTTATACCCTGAGTTCAACATGTTAAAACCTCTTCTACAACATGCTCCGTGCTTTTTGTCAGCCTCTCTGGATTCAGTGCTGTACTCAGACTTGTTGTTGTGTTGCAGTAAATCTGCACAGGTGACCTGACTCAAGGAAATGCCTGTAAGACCCCTGAGAATAAAGGTCAGAGGTCACTGTTAGAGAAGTGAAACATCTGCTGGGACTGGAGAGTTGGGAGGTGTTTGGACCTGGTAGTAGTTAAGACTGGACAGCTAACAGGAAGCTCACTGTGGGGCCCGGGGCCCCTCAATACTGGGGCAAAACAAGTCGACGATGACGTTAATGATGAAGTGATAACACCAGCATCATTTGTGTTTACTTGCAAGTCCAGAAATCATCTAAGACTCTATTAAACAGTATAAAATTCATAATTATAACCCAAAAATGTACTTACCGGAGAAATTGCACATGTTCTTATCAGATATTTTCTTCAATTGTACGCTTGTAACACTGATGTTATATTAGGCTCTAAGCACGGCCAGAACACAGGGAACCTACAGCTCAGTGATGCACCTGAACGCACCGTGAAGCTGCCACAATATATGTCCCTTAACCTCTATTCACATAACTAAGGGTTTTGTTTAAACCTCCCACTCTCTCAGTGGTGGAATGTAACTAAGTACATTTACTTGAGTACTGTACTGAAGTAAAGTACCACAAAATTGTACTTGATTTTGCTACAATGCAAGTTAATATTTCTTCCTATTGGTTTGTTCCAAGTCACGTGACTTTCAAGGTCCCGGTGGTCAGAACAAAAAACATGGTTTTTTAGTTTTCTCATTTTTAGTGAAAAAATCAATATTTTGACTTAGTTTCTGCATAAAAAATGGATTTTGATCACATTTCTAGCGAGAAATATATGTTTTATTTTCTAAATATTCACTCAGTGAATGTACATAATCACTTTGTATGTTGGAGTAGCCATGGGATATGACATTAACTTGCATTGTAGCGAAATCTGTGTCAGTTTCACGGAAATTTGAGTGATTCCGTGGCTATTTCACGGATTCCTGTGAGACCATGTTGATTTGAAGAGTCACAGTCTCGTAAGTTTGAAAAATTACATTAGTGTAGCCTTTAAAACCAGGAAAAAACACATAAGATATCAAATCTCATATCACAATATTGATACAATATTTGTATATTGCCCTGATTGTTTATTAATTTTTTGCATGCATTTTACTCATGTTTGTACAGTTATGGTTCAGACTCTCTTGCCACCTCTCTACAATTGTGTTTTGAGTGTAAAAGCACAATTAACAAAGAAAATTTTGACCGAAACATTTTTTCCCTTATTTTCTAGATATCCACAGAATATCATTGTTCTGAGTTATCTTGGCTATGACAATTGAATACATAATAATTCAGCCCTATGCTCTACTTGCACTCCTGTTTTAAATAGTTTTCATATGCTAAATAAACATTTCATTGAAAAATTAAAACTGGAAGTAAACACGCTCAATTTGTTCATTTCCATTTGTGGCCTCAGTGGCCGTTGTCCAGCAAAGGTTACGTCACCTGGCTTTTAAGCTTTAATATGTTGTTTATCAGCCCCTTATACGGCCATGCTTCACATACACTCGTTCTAAGCCAAATCATTCCTTACATGTACATGCAGACTCAAACCTTGTGCTACTTCACTGCCAGAGCAGAAGAGAGCGGCCAAGTTAAACTTATCGCAAAGATATTTTAACGAGACTCTGTTTTTACATAGCAACAAATCACTGATCAAACCCAGGAAACACGTCACTTTATTAAAGCTGAAGCCAAAAAGCTGAGCGTATGAGCATTGGTGTGAATGAATATGAAAGCTGTGAGACAGAGAGTTTCTCCATTACACCAGAATGTGTTTTCAGATTGTTAGAGATCGAGATCTTTTTCTTGGCTTCATTTCTTCTGAATTTCTTTTTTTCAAGGGTCCTCATTAAAGGGGCCCACAGGACTTGTTAATGTCATGATAACCTCTAACTCTGGATGTGATCTGAGACCTCCTGTGGATACCTATGCATTCAAGTGTGAGGCCAAACAATGCTCATTGGAAGTGGCGCTGACAGCGTCCTGCTGCGCTGCTTGTGCATTTCTCCAAACAGACTAGCATTAGCCGTCCAGGGTTTTTACTCATTCTTACACAACGTTAATTCCAAAAAACTTGTCTAAAATGTAAATAAAAGTGTGATCGCCAGTCCTCTCAGTAATAATGAATATTCCAGCTGGTATTTAATTTGGTAACACTTTACAATAACCATAATTTATAAATGCTAAACAGATAGTTTATTAGTGTTTAATCATCATTTATAAACCGTATATAGGCCATTTAGTCTTTGTTATCTAGAATTGTGTTTTAGTGTTTTGTTTTCATATTGTGACTCCTAATAAGTAATCCACTGTTCTTTTCTTTGTTTCTTCGTTAATAATAAAAAAAAAATAAAATAAAAAAAAAAGTATAAACCGTATATAGGCCATTTAGAATGGTAAATATATCATTTATTAATGTTTAACTAACTAAATAATTTATAAATGGCAAATAGATGGTTTATTAATGTAAGTTTATAGTTACTTTACCACTAACAAACACTTAAATTAAAAATAATAGTTTATTAATATAATTATTTATTAATAGTTTTAGTTGCACTCATAACATTTTTAACACCATAGTAAGTATGTTAATGATTTCAAAATGATTCATATACCTTTAAGAAATTGGTTGAAAACATTTACCGATTAAATATGTATAGCACTTTGTAAATGGTTAATAATTGGTTTATAAACCATCTATAAACATTACTTAGTTGGTTATTGTAAAGTGTTACCTTTAATTTTTATAAATAAATATACATTAATGATGTCTGAAATATGGTCCAAAAAAGTTGGGACGTGGGCATGTCAACCACTGTGTTTCATCACTTTTTCTTAAGTTAGTGTTTAGGAACTGAGGACATTGTTGTGGTTTTGAAAGTTAAATTCTGTCTCATTTTGGGGTTTTGGTTTTCATATTTTGTGCTTCAATGTGCCACACATTTCAATGTGAAACAGGTCTGAACTGTCTACTACCTGAACTTTTTTCCTACAAAGATATACTTACTTAAATAAGCAAGGATTAAAAAAAGACTTGCATTAACGGCATCTTCAGCATAGTATTGCAATATTTTGCATGGCAGTATTATATAAATTCATGGACACCAAGTATTGATATTTAGGAACTTTTAGGATTATACTGGATATACTGGTATAATTTGAAACTAGAAGATCTACAGAATCTATAGGCACCATGTCGTCAGAATATCGTGTCAAAATAACGCTGCAAAGTTCGTTTTTTTTATGTTTCATTCAAAAAAATTTGACTAAAAGTTTGACTGAATACTTTGTTGGTCAGTCTGTGGGTTTGACTCTCATTGTGGAGAAATAAAAAGACTGAAGTGAGATGAATAGACTGAGAATTTTCTCTTATTGGACAAAACAATTCTTGATTGAATTTAATTTTGTGGACACAAGGAGGAGTCGAAGGTCATGGGTATCCAGTGTTGGTTTTCGGTCTTGCCCCTTATGTGCAGGGATTTTTCTGGATTCTCTGAATCCTTTAATGAAGTCATGGATTGTAGGAGATGAAATCCCTAAATTTCTTGTACTTTTCCCTTTGAAAACATTTTACTTAAACAGTTGGATACCCCTTTTGACTGTAAAATGTTCAAAACAGGTTCTTGTTGATGAATGAATGAATGACTTATCATGTAAAATGTATTTTATACCATAATGTTGCAATGTAAACTTAGATTGTATTTTTTTTTTTCATTTTCGTTCACATTTATTTTCCTGTATATAATCAGATTTTTATGAAAAACAAATGACTGGTTACACCAACTGACACTGGGTTAGGTCACGTTATTAACCCATAAATCAAATCAAATCAAATCAGATTGCCCTTATTGTCATTTTATAGTCAACTATACAACCAAATTGGGTATGTCACTGCTTAAGGCGCCTTTGTTAAAGCTATCATAATAACAAAACAAACATTATGAGTAAAACATTTAAAAATTCGGCAGAACGCTGAGCTAAAACAAGGACTAAAACAAGAATGTGTGATGTTATGAATAAATATAAAAAATGATAAATTACAACTGAAAAATACTGCAAATGGTACAGACGAGGTAGATAAAAAATTCCATGAAGTTGATTAAGATAACACATCAAATATATTGTATTTGTACAGTTTAGATGAAAAAGGCTTAGCAAAAGATCTCATTCTGTTCTTATGTTTTCAACAGCTACTCTGGTCTTTTTTTTTTTATCATTCGTGCCACAAGTGATTTGTTGGATTTATTTGAATTTTCCTTATTTGAAGTATTTTTAGGACATAGTCCAGAAATGATTTAAATCTAGTTTGGGAGAACAGGAAATGATGAGATCTAATCATAAGAACAAAATCCCTAGAAAACATGTCAACCCCATCCTTCCCAGAAAACATTTTGCTTTATGGATTTAGTTTCTTCGGTCTGGTCCAAGAGCCGGAGTCTCTGCCAGCCCAGCACGATCTGGAACACGTGCTGTTCTCCGCTGGCAGCTGGCTCATATGATGAACTCTGGCTGTCTTTGATTAAACCTGTTTTATCCCACCGAATCTATGTTATTGGCAGAGGCTGTTCGTATGGAGGGGCTTGTATCCGTCTTTGTTCCACATGTACGTGATTTATTTTCATAGACTGCTTCATCGCAACACTGTGAGAAAAAGTTTTGAGCTTTGTTTTCTTAAAACAGAAAGCTTATCTGCAACGATTTTCAGATCATCAATGAAAACAAATGAGACAGAACTTTTATTAGTTGCTTAATATGGATTTGCTGTAGGATTTAATATCTGAACCCAGGCCAGGAGATCACAATCTCACTGTGTTCCAACTATAATAAAGCATTTTTAACAATCATGATGAGACATTTTCTTGGAGACTACAACACTAAATAAAGAGAAGGTATAAGAAAAGTGAAGAAGAAGTGGATATATGGGGAAAAGCTGGACATATTAACAAATTAAAGCAAAATATGGTGATACTTTCTACATTACATAGGTCAAAGAAATCTAAAGATAGTAATTTGTATCTTACATTCATAAGACTTGCGTAGTTTTCTGGGGATAAAGACATTCAAGGACTAACCTGGGTTCATTCTCATACAAAACATCACAAAATCTCTTTGGAACCTTAACAAGCACTGTGTCGTTTGTTTTGGCGCTATAACATTTGTTTCATTTACTTTGCAAACTTTTTCAGCCCCTGACATGCCTGAGGGGCTTTGGGTGATAAGATCACCTCATAAAACCACACGAGCAGTTGTTTTTTTCATTGGGTTCACTTTAGTGTTTTTGGATTAAATAATGGAAAAGACACAGTCATTCAATAAAAAGGTATTTCATTCAATATTCAATATTTTCATACTTTGGCTCAATCAGATGTATTTTGGGCAGCCTTTTAACCAGTTAGATGTTATATGAATTTCTAGAATCCAAACTATTTGTTTTTTTGTATTGAAAAAAATTGAAAAAGCCTCAATTGAGGAACTTGAAAAAGAGTCTACAGCGATGCTAGCAGCTCTATGAAGCTGCACTCATAGGCTAAATGCTAGCGTCAACATGCTAACATGCTATATATTAGCATCTTTAGCAGATGTAATCTTCATATAATTGTTCATCATCTTATTTTACCATGTTGTCATGCTAATGTTTGCTAATTAGCACTAAACATGATGCAGCTATGGCTGTGTCAAGCCAAAATATTGCACAAATTAGACAATGGGAACCATGAGTGTTTGAATATTGGTACCAAATTTCATGGCAGTAAATGTACTATCCGGTTGACATTGTCATCACTACAGCCATGTTTTAACACTCTTTAGGCCTGAAGCACATGCCACAGGTGCTTTTAGGGCATGTCTAACTCCACTTTCAGTGGCGCAATTCCTTTCTGCCTCAAGATGTCATAGCACCAACAATGTGCATACATCTCATTTTAAGACCAATGAGCCACCAGCATGAAATTCTGTGTTAAGAAGTCGTGGCCATTTCTCGAAACAGCGGTTCACAGTAAAAAAAAAGGGCTGCAGTTTCTGTGAATTTATGCTACAAAACCACTGACCTAGGTTTAGGGCAAAAAACTTCCTGGTAAGGCATTTTAAAAAGTAAATATATATATGTAAATTCCGGAAATGAAGTAGTATGAGGGTGACGTGAGCCATGGAGGATTTGTCAGTTAAAGTTAATACATTCTCCATAAGAACAGAGAAATTTGTTCTCTCTCCTAAAGCTGCAAGATCAGAATGATGTAATTTTGTTCTTGCAGCCGTGGGAGAGAGAACAAATTTCTCTGTTCTTGATGCGTCATCTGGGCTGAACTTTTTTCTTGTGTGGTGTCCAAGAACTATTGTTTGATTGGTCAGAAATTGGGAGGGCCCTATGATGACTTCCCAGGAGTTCTGCAGTGGAGTTTCTTTTTTCTTGTTCTTGCCACCTCAAGAAGAAGAACAAATTCTCCGTTCTTGTGGAGTATGTAAAGGGCTTTACGCAAACAATGTAAATAGTTGCTTACTTTTGTTTTCACATGGGACACAAACCCCGTTTTCCTGGGTGGAAAGTCTGCCGTTTGTTGACGTAACTTCACATAATTTTCACGCATTACGCACCACTACCACGGAATTAGATGTTTCAGTAGTCAGCAGTTTCAGTGGTCAGTGATACAGGAAATTAGGAATAAAGACGCCAATTAAGATAATTAAAGTAACACTGTGCAACTTTGGTTTCTTCGAAAAATAGTGCAAAAACGATAGAACTAGTTTTGATAGATTGTGTGTCTATTTTCATGCTGGTTGGTGAGTTTAAATCTATATTGCCCCCTCATACACAAATAGAATACGAAGATGTATTTTGGGCAGCCTTTTAACCAGTTAGATGTTATATGAATTTCTAGAATCCAAACTTTTTGTTTTCGTTTTATGTTTCTCATTTTTGAGATAATTTTCACGCGTTACGCACCACTACCACCGAATTCGATGTTTTAGTAGTCAGCAGTTTCAGTGGTCAGTGATACAGGAAATTAGGAATAAAGTCGCCAATTAAGATAATTAAAGTAACACTGTACAACTTTGGTTTCTTCGAAAAAATAGTGCAAAAACGATAGAATACATTTTGATAGATTGTGTGTCTATTTTCATGCTGGTTGCTGAGTTTAAATCTATATTGCCCCCTCATACACAAAAAACCCCCATCTCCCTCTACTCTAGAGTTGAATAAGTACCAAATCCTGACAACCAAGACAAGATGACCACTGTGTGTTACTCTCTCAGTGATGCTGATGGCCTGTGAAAAAGAAGGTATTTTTCCCCCCTTTGCTTCTGGATGACTGAGTAATTTCCTCCCTGGGATCCACCTCACTGAGATGAAATGCATGTAGAGAGTGGAGTTAGAGAGGAGGGGAGCAGAGGGGGATTGATGGAGAGACTGGAATGCCTGGGGTGCATTTTTCCCCCAAATGAAAAGCAGGTGACTGTTCATTGTAAGGCCATTTGGTTAGTGGGAAGCAGAGAGCGGAAGAAAAGGGAGGAAGGAAATGTTTAAAAAAGAAAAGAAAGAAGAGAGCTCTCGTCTTTCTGGTATTTAGCTGTGAATTGTTGCCTGTTGCACTTGTTCTGTAGTGGGCTGCTTACAATTAGGGGATCCACAGACACTTCCTCCTCAAACTGTGTGTATTGTGACTGGTCATTCAGGAGAAGCTGGTTAAAACCTTTAATTGGAGCCAGGATTATTTGTTATTATTTGTGGAATAATTTCGATCTATTCTCTGATTAAGAAGACACTGCAGAACTGAATATAAAAAATATATAAAATATCACTAGTTTTATACTTTGTGGTAGCATTTCTGTTGTGTGATGGTAACTTTTCACCTCTCAGTCTCACTGATATTTACCCATGAATATTATAACTACAGTCATGGAAAAAATGAATAATAACCAGATCATTATCAAGTAAACCATGGAAAATGCCTAGATATCAGCTCTTCAATTAAACTCTTGTGAACTTTTTGTTGTTATGATTATATTTGTCCAAACAAATGCACCGTTAGTTGTAGCAGGCATTAAAATAAACAAGTTATTGAAGAAAAAGGGTGGTCTAATAATTTTTTCCATGACTGTAAGTATAAGTTTGCTGGGGGGAATATGAGGAAATTAAACTTCTGGTAAACATGCAACTTGGAGCTGGGAGTATTTCTCTATCTCAGATTGAATATTAGTCATAACAAATTGAGGTATATGCAGCAGGGACAAACACAGATGCATACAATGTTTAGACTTGCACAGATAATAGCTAATTAGCATCAGATGGAGTCAGAAGGGGATAAATATGGGGATCGGCAGAGAGAAGTAGTGTAGGCGTTTGTGTTTGTTTAAATAAAGCCTCTAGTAAATCCTTCTTTTGTTGTTTAAACTTGTAATTCCCCACATTCATAACTTTATCTTGCCATTTCTTGTTGTGGGCGGAATGAATCCAGTCCCTTAATTGTGGAGCAAATGACTCATAGGTTTTACTTTATGTGGATAAACCTCCTGGGCGGTGAAGGATGTAGACTGTTCCTTTTCTGATTTTGTCAACAAGTCCTCCAAACCAAACGAGCACAAACAAAATAAGACCCAGAACAGTGTCTCCTAAATTTGTTCCCCTTCAGGTAGCAGGAGCTCAACACGTCCTCACCTAAATGTAACATTGCTGTTTCAAATGTTTCTTGGTGTAAAACGGTTTTAGTTTGGTTAGGTTTAGGCAACAGACTACTCGCTTAACCCTCCTGTTGTGTTTGTTTCTCAGGAACAGCACTAATGTTTAATTATCCAAAACTAAAAAATCCCAATAAACATGGTTTATATTTCATTAATAACTCCATTACTAACCATTTTAATCACTGTTTAGTTCAATGGTGTTCTTTACCTCTTACCGATGAGGTTCAATGAGGATATTTCACTAGTTTTTCACAAAAAAATGCATTTTTAAACTATTTTTAATGCACATTGGAGAGACCTACATATAAAATGCAATGGTTTTACATGACATTATTTAAAAAAAATTAATATATATTTTTTTTACAATTTTAAATGTTTTCTTTTCATGAAAAAATACTTTAAACTATTTCTTTTAGATTTTTAAACTTTGAAATGGGTCAATTTGACCCGCAGGAGGGTTAAAAAGGGGAAAAAGTACAAAGTAAGGCATAGCAAAACAGTTAAAAAAGTAAAATACAAGGACATACTGGGAGAGAGATAGTTGTGTAGATGACATAAAGCGTGATGTAGACTTGATGAGCTACACATGGTAAAAATAACAATGTTGACTTTTTCCAACATAGTCTCCTGGGTCAAAGGACTGTGTTTGTTTGACCCAACTGTCGCCCCTCCCACGCACCCTGAGCGGACTTTGTCCTTCTTTATACTCTGTATCTTTTTGCTTTTCCACTACATAACATCACTTGTCATCCTTAATTATTACTATGGGCATTAGAGGGTGTGGTTAACCATACTAACGTACATATGGTGCGTTTTTACCTGGTGTACATGCACTTGGGGTTGTTTTTTGGGAGAGGAACGTCTCCGTGCTTGTCTCTGCTTTATACAACGTTTTAGTATGTAAATTTACTTTGGGGTTTGAAGGATTTAGTGATGTGACATTCTATCTCATGCTGAAGGTTCAGTGTTTAACATGTAAGGTAAAATTCATAGTGACATTTAATAACCACTTACATTTCCAAGAAAACAATCTCTTTCTGATTGTGTTCAGTATTTTAGTTTTTATTTCTTATAAAAACGACAAATAAAATATAGCACTATTGCCTGAGAGAGTTGAGTCATTGAGCCATTTGATTTTGACATCTAGTTTATGTCATGAGTGATACGCTCTCTGTCTCCCACCTGCTCTACCAGTCTGCTTGTATGTTATCTTATTAGATGGAGGTGGCACTGCACTGATGTTACACCTCAGTCCTACGAAAAACATGATGACATTATTAGGGTTGTCTCTGATTGGAATCGAGATTTGTTTGTTTTTTAACAGAAAGCCTACAAAATGGGAAGAAGTGGGCATTTAGGTGGCATTGCAGATATAATAAAAGATGCTTGAGCTGAATTTTGGGAATTGTAGGCATTTCATTTTTGTCTTACAGTTTGTACAGACAAAGAATGGACTTTGCAAGCTACTAAATTCAAAACAGCATGTTTCCAGTCAGTTGTGAAAGCAATTTAAAGCAAACTTTTGAAATGTAGCAAAAGGAAATGTGAATTTGATGCATTCCCCTCTGATTTGGAGTGAATAAACTAACTTGCGCAGTTTCATTAAGTTGGTGTTAAGTTAATTCATTCAAGTTGGTGCTATAGGCTCCACATGGCTGATTGATTGGCACATTGATTACTACTTTATCTATTTTTTGTCATTTCTATTCAGCTTTTTTCATGTGAGAGGTCAAAATGCCCATGAAACATGTTTATGGAAACACAACTAGTTCCAGCATTTCTAATACTGCATCCACTTCTGTGGGCGTGTCTCCAGCTGTGTGTGTGAGTTTGTAAGATTTACATAGAGGGTATCTGGGGGTCTTAAAGAGTCTTAAAACGTCTGAAATCCACTAACTTGAATTTAAGGCCTTAAAATGTCAAAGATTATCTTAAAATCTCATAAAATATCTTAAATATGATTTTGAAAGGTCTTAAAAATGTCTTAACTTTTTAAAAAACAAATGCATAAACTTCAGTCTCGCTTTAAAATGTTTCGTTTTTTGAGGACGCTGTTACATAACTACAAAATGGACCTAAGTACCTGTGGAGCTTGATCAGAACTTATCTGGAAAAGTCCACAGCAAAGCCAAATGACTTTTGTAAGATGGCTGTATCTGTGGATAAATTCATATACTATGAAAGTAATTCCAGGCCTCAGATTTTCTTTATGTCTTTTGTACTGTTTTTCCAGTATGGATGTGAAATGGGTCTGAAATTGTATTCATTATGGTCTTAAAAAAAGTCTTAAAAAGTCATAAATTTGACTTTTTAAACCTGCAGAGAACCTGTGTTGTGGGGACATAAAAGTGTTTGCATTGTGGAGACTCGCCTTCCTTGTTTGGACATAATGCAAGTCCCAATGAAGTGAATCATGACATGAACACTTGATTTAAGGTTGGGTTAAGGGTCAGGATTAGGGAAGAAGTTGTTCGGGTTAGATTTAGGGTAAGTCTCCAGGATATGAATGGAAGTCAATCTAATGTTGCCAAAAGTGATGGACACAAACGCATATGTGTGTGTGTGTGTGTGTGTGTATGTTGGTGCAGTGTTTTGACGTAACTGTATCATGCATCATGAAACAAAGCTCTGTAGTTGCGCGCACAAATATTTCATTGGTTTCCTTTTTGTTCAAAGTTGCGGCCTCTCTCAGACTTTCCCATGCACCTCCAGTGCAGAGAAACTATTTGGCTTCTTTATAGTCACATGACAACGCGAGGAGCAGGGAGGCAAAGGTGGACGAGCGGAGGATGAGTTGGATTTACAGCTGGAGTTCAGGAAAGTCTTGAGTAGACGAGGGCAGGGTGTGGAGGGAGCAGGTCAGGCAGAGGGGAAGGAGAGATGTGAAGATAGGTCAGAGGTCATCTGGCCTTTTCTGGCTCCTGTTCAGTTGGGAAAGATGAAGAATAGCTGGCTTGTGGAGAGGAAACATGCCCTGTGGGACGTGGGGTAGGACTAAACAGCAGAGGAGGGATGTGCCGGGAGGAACTTCTGCAAAAATCTGAAGGAAAAATGGTCACATGCACAAACATAGGAGACACACGGAGTCACAGATGGAGACATGTGGCGGTGACCCCGGTACGTCTTCTTAAAATGTCCACCCATGCATATGGTGTCCCATATGAGAGACGGCAGAGCGCTAACTGGCTGATTAACCCAGTTGACTGGAGAGGTCTCGTTCAGTCTTCTGGCTCCATCAGGACGAACAATAGGCTCTGATTGGTGGGGCGGGGGGCGGGGGGCAGGGGGCCTGTGTGTTTGTGTATATGCTTTTCATTGACTTCAATCAAACTGTAGGGAATCACTGGGACACAGAGTGGGAGGCGAGGCCGCTTGTGCTTGTCTGTCTCATCTGTCGCTCGTCTGTCTGTCTGCCAGTCAGTCCACCATTCTGTCTGTCCATTTACCGTCTGTCAGTGTTGATAAAGTCTGTGAACAGTTAAACCTGTTAAATGACCTGGTGTTTTACAGTCAATATGAAAAATAGGATTTTTTTCTGTTAAAACTCAGGCTTGTTGGGTCAAACTAAGTTTTGTTCCAATGTTGCATATCCTTCAGGCCTCATAAATCATTTTCTAAAGCAGATATTTAAAAATGATATTGTGCATTGTTTATTATTATGTATGCCTTTGCAGGTGCATTGCACTGGTCAGTAACTCTACATGTTCCATTTTTAAAGGGAAAGAAGTAGAAAGTTGTTTGTCAGTCTACACTAAAAAATGTTTGTAGAAATTACAGTAAAACACTGTCAAATTGCATGAGAAATAGGGCATAAAATTAAAAAATGCATATCACTGTCGTAGACACTAAATCAAGGAATAGTACAAAACATTTAAAAACTGTAGAAAACACAGTTTTACTGTAAAAATATAACATTTTCATGTAAAATGAATGGAGAAATACCATATTGTCACAAAGACACGAAGGGACTTTTCAGTCTAAATTACAGTTTTTGCTGATATTAACATTTAAATTTACATTAGAAAATCCACTCACTGTAATTTTTACGAAGAAGTAAACCACAGTTGCCAGTATTTTACCATATTTTAACCATTTTTTTTTAAATTTTAAATCTCAACCTGTAAAGTAACTAAAGCTGTCAGCTAAATGTAGTGGAGTAAAAAGTACAAGATTTGCCTCTATATGTAGTGAGGTAGATATATAAAGTTACATAAAATGGATATACTCAAGTAAAGCACAAGTACCTCAAAATTGTAATTATTACTGTACTTGAGTAAATGTACTTAGTTACATTTCACCACTGCATTGGTAGAGAGACCCTCATTGTTTTCTAGCTCCCTGACCCTTCGATAGTCGATCTCCTAAAGTTAACTTCAGTTTTTCAGACAGTCAAAACGATACTTATGATAATTGTAATGATGTCAGTAATCATCCAGTGGTAACCTAAACAACAGCGATGTCATTTTGTCGTCTGTGTTTTCATCTGTTTTTTTTTTTAGAATGCATGCAATGAGAATGAGTATGCATGTGCACTCAACACATGCAAACATGGCTCCATGTGTGAGGTAATGCATGAAGTGCTGAAAGTGAATGCCAGTGTAATCAGAGGTCAGATCAGTGTGTGTGTGTGTGTGTGTGTGTAGTTAAGTCTCTGTATGAGTCACACTTTTGAAGCAGTTGATGTAATAGTTTTGAGTTGTGAACGTTGAGGAGAAAAACAGCCTCGGTTACCTTATTCAGCTGGAATGTCTGTCGCGGAGCTGAGAGTCTGGAAGGATTTATCTTCATACTATAACATTACTGAAACTGCTCAGTGTCAACAGTTTGATTCTAAAACCCAGAATTATTTATTATGTACGGTGGCCCTGAGAGCTCACAGCACTACAACTTAAGAAAACACATGCAAATACACAAAACACAAGCAAATTGAGAAAACATATTCATCAATTTCAGCATTTAGAAAACACGCTGCAAAGACCACAACACAACTCAATAAGAAAACGCGCTGCACATAGATCAGAGCACAACAGAAGTGTTTCCAGAGGACCCTTAAAAGTGATGCACACTTAAGAAAACATGCAAATACACAAAACACAAGCAAATTGAGAAAACGCGCTGCAAAGACCACACAACAACAAAAGTGTTTCCAGAGGACACTTCAAAGTGATGCACACGTCTGGACACGCATGTGATGTTATCACGTTATTTCAAGATAATTATAATTTCACGTTATAACAATCATAGCATGCTAACATTAACAGCCGATCAGTAGCATGTTAACATTAGCCAGCAATCGATAGCATGCTAACGTTAGCAGGCCAGCAAGACCAAGGCCAACTTTGTGCTGTTGAGAGACCAACTAAAACGTGTATCATTCATTTATTTCATTTGTTTAACATGAAAATATCATTATCATGAAACAATGTGATAATTTCACATTATAACGGTATAACAATAATTATCTTGAAATAACGCGATAATATCACAAACGTGTCCAGACGTGTGCATCACTTTTAAGTGTCCTCTGGAAACACTTCTGTTGTTGTGTGGTCTTTGCAGCATGTTTTCTCAATTTGCTTGTGTTTTGTGTATTTGCATGTGTTTTCTTAAGTTGCAGCGCTGTGAGCTCTCAGGGCCACCATATGTGATTAACACTTTCCCTGGCTGTCTGTGCCAGGTACTTATTTTTTCTTGTCCTGTTCTGCTGATGCTCACGGAAAAAAACTGGAATACATGTTGCTCACTTACAGCTGCACATAATCATCGAGAAATAAACATGATCTCATGAGTGTTTCAGATGATGATGGGACAGTTCATCTTAAAATCAAAAATACATATTTTTACACTTATTTGTAGTTTATCAGTCTAGATTGTTTTGGTGTGACTGGCAGATTGTTGGAGATGTCTGCCTTCTCTCAAATACAATGTGACAATATGACTATATTATAGTCATATTATAGATATGATTTGCAAAAAGTTTGGAGACTGTCTAAAACCATGTGCAATAGTTGTCTCTTTCTTTTTGACACGTATTCAGTGGTAGAAGAAGTATTCAGATCCCTTACAGCAGTAAAAGTACTAATACCACACTGTGAAATTACTCCACTACAAGTAAAAGTTACATAAAATGGAAATACTCAAGTAAAGTACAAGTACCTAAAAATCATACTTAAGTAGAGTACTTGAGTAAATGTACTTAGTTACATTTGACCTCTGCATGTATTAAATTTTAAATGTTCGAAGACAGTATCTTTAATTTATTGATAAACTTTTGTTTATGTAAATATTCTCTTTGATGCATCAGTTTCACACGGTGTTCTATGTTTTTTGGAATTGAGGTAGTAGTTACCTACAACCTCACAAAAAAAACAACTTAACTAACCCTTGCAGTTATCAGCCCTATTTGTCATCCATCCAACCACCTACAGCCATATTTTTATTCTCAAGAAAATTATAAAAAAATGTTCTATATTTTCCAAAACTTGTCAAGCTTGTTCTTTGTTGTGTAGCTTGATGGAGTCGGCCTTTGATTTTAGGAGAGATGTTAGTGTTAACGGGATAACATTTATGAAATATTTCAACTTGAAATGGTCGAATTTGACCTGAGTACAACAGAAGGGCTAATTTATGTTAACAGAATATACACTGTAACAAATTGCTGTAAGAAAACAGCCAAATTGTGACAGTAATATACTGTTTTCCATTAAAATTGTATTATACTGTAGAAAATAATGTATTCTTGGCAATATTTGTAGGTAGCTTGCCGTTTCCCATAAAATATATGATATATACATGATATTTTCTAAGTCTCTATTTTACTTCTAACTAATTCAGTATATGGTATATTAAAATTACTGAGGTTACAGTGAGGACAGCGCTTAATTCATAGTAATTGGCTTTCAGGCAGTAATGTGCTCTATTTACAAAAAATGACTGCATTGTATACAGCAACAGTATTGCAACTAGCTTCAGCACTGTACTGTGTTTTAGTCTACTGTAAAAATCAATAAAATGCAGCATTGTTCTGTAATTCAGTATGTGGTTTTATCACAGTAACATACTGTAAAGTAGATAACAGTAAGGGAACTGTAAAATTAACAGTAGAATGCTGGCAACCCTGCTGCCAGTATTTTACTGTTAATTTACATTGTTGATTGTTGATTGTTTTCAGTGTAGAACTGGGGAACTTAGGACTCTGAGAACATGGATAAACTCCCAAATTAGGGGATTGCTGAGGCGGACTTTTTGTCAAAAACATTAGTGTGTAATGTCAGGAGTAGAGCTTTGGCTTAAGCTCAGGTAGGGCAACACGGCACCTCCCAGAAGGTTCCTCGAATTCCTGTGAAATTAAAAATGACGGGGCAGAAATGCCTCTGATAATTAGAAGAAATCCTGCAGCAGCCAGCTGTAGACGGGCCCAACCCACACACACACACACACACACACACACACACACACACACACACACACACACATACACATACACATACACACAAACATACACACACACACACACACACACACACACACACACACACACACACACACACACACCACTGTGCCCATAACAATCACACAATACAACATTTTTAAAAGATACATACTCTTCTTCAAGGCCTTTCAGCTGTGTGGGACGTTTGAGAGATGGCTGGGCATGTGTCTGTGCATGTGAGTGTGTAGAAGTGTGTTGATCGGTGTGTGTTTTGCCCATGCGTGCTAATGAGTGTGAGGCAGGAGATTATGCGTGCGTCTCTAAGGGAACGGGAGTCTGTTCCCAGGAGCTGCAGTGCCTGAGCTGAGGGGGGTATGTGTACACCCTGACCCCAGCTTTCGGGGGTCCCTTTGCCTGTCTGAAACCATTTCCTTCCTTTGTGGCCCATTTGAGAGCCCGAAGTGTGACGCGAATGTGAAGGACCGAGTCCATTTGCATGAGTCCTGCAACACGTTGAAACAGAAAATAATCAACGAGGGCAACGTCTCCGGCAGGGCCGCCTTTAACTCTTTAATTCTGTCTTCCCCACCCCCACACCTCTCCCCTGCACCCATATCTCCCCAAGCGACTCCCAGTATTCTCGAGTCGCCCCCCAAACAATAAACAAACTCTGCGCTGGGTGCATTGCTAATGATGGGAAACAATTAAGGGCTCACAAAAGGGAGCGTCCTGCTATATTGCTCTGTGCCGTATTTACAGAGTATTTTGAGGTTAAATGACTAGAGCCTGGGTTTCTGCTGAGGGTAAGAGGACTCAAATAGACAGGCCTGCTCAAGAGATCTCTCTTTTGTCTGGCTTTGTAAAGAAGGATGTGTTGGACTACTAACTACTCCACTGATATTGGGAATTAAACCCTTAAAGCAGAGTGAATTCCAGATTTGAGTATCCCCATCTACAACATACCCCTCGAACCTCGTTTCACCCATTCTACCCCCAGATATAAGACAAGGACAAATGTGCAAACAAGACAAGTGGCATACCAGCGGCTGACTGGACCCCCCCAGTGTCCGTCCTACTGGATAAGCTGTGTGTGTGAATGGGGAGAGGCTGGGGGAGTGTGAGAAGGCTCAGGAGTGGCTGCTGAATAGACTCCTAGATTGAGACATTCTGGCTGTTTAACACAGAAGTGTATAAGTGTGTGTGTGTGTGTGTGTGTGTGTGTGTGAAAGAGGTAGAGACTGAAAGCACAAGTTAAGTTTTAAGCCCTATACAGGGATTTGTATTCTGTTACTGCGCTGAAAATGTGAAATATGAACAGGAACCTAAAGTACTAAAAGCAGAAAGGTGTCCCCTGTGATTGTTATACAGCTATACAGGTTCAATACATTAGAATATGATGGAAAAGTCCATTTCCAGTAGTTCAAGTCAAATAGCCCCAACCAAGTATTGAGAAATACTTGATAGTGTTAAATTGCAAATCGTTAAAACAACATTAACAATATTATCATCGATAATATATATATATATATATCGGACACTTTTTCTCAGAGCCCAAAGTGACATCTTCACAATGTTGTTTCTGTTTCTGTCAAATCTTGTAGTGGATCTGAATCACAGGTCTGATACACACATTATTCTCCACTTTTCTCTAATGACATTATGTGATTGGGGCATTTGTGCTGTATTCCTGTGGTGTTGGAATCATCGGAAAAATCAGTTCCCAACTGGGAAAATCATGTGAACACCACTGTTTACAGCTTTATTTAGACATGACTGAACTGTTATTGAAAACAATGTGCAATACGAGACAGCTGCTGCGTGAGAAGGAGAGGTGAAAAGTTGTAATAAAGAAGAAGATTATTTTCTGTTGTCTCGCAGGTTTTAAAACATATTGTGCCACAAAGCCTTAATTAATGACTTTAGTGAACCCAGAGGACCATTATTATCATCCATTAGATGGAGGATTATGGTTTCTATGTCATGATAGTCGGACAGCACAGAAAAACATGACAGGACACGTTTTTAATTGCTATTCTCTTACAGAAAGACTTTTGCTGGATGTTTATGATTAAATTCATGCATCTCAACATTGTTTCATAAGGCAAAAGCAATCAGTGGTGGAAGACATATTCAGTAAAATATTCTCTTACTTCAGTAAAAGTACTAATACTACACTGTGAGATTACTCCACTACAAGTAAAAGTCCTGCATTCAAAACTTACTGAAGTAAAAGTACAAAAGTATCATCATCAAAATGTACTTAAAGTATCAAAAGTAAAAGTACTCGTTGTGCAGAGTGGACCCACTCAGACTCTTTTATATATTTTTAATATATTTTTACATTATTTGTATTGATGTATTTATATAAGTGCTTTAATTTTGTAAAGGTAGGGCTCATTTGATTACTCAATATGCTGTTATGAGGTTTAATTTAATAAAATGTCTAGTCACTTCAAATGTGTCATGTTTTTTATGTTAAGTCTCGACCTGAAAAGTGACTAAAGCTGTCAGCTAAATGTAGTGGAGTAAAAAGTCCAAGATTTGCCTCAAAATATAGTAGAAGTAGAATTATAAAGTTACATAAAATAGAAATACTGAAGTTAAGTACAATACCTCAAAATTGTACTTAAGTACAGTACTTGTTAAATGTACTTAGTTGCATTCCACCACTGAAACTAATACAACAAAAGCATTCTGTTAGTTCATGTCCTTTCCCAAACATCCATGTGGTAATTGCACCCAAAACAGATTACTTCATCGCAGACTAAAACTCCCATTCCTGTGGACTTAATGAGTGTTTTGGGTGATGTGGTTAGAGAGTAGACAGTTTGACAAAAGCGATTAAAGAGGGAGTTCCTCTAACACCTGCCTGCGGCTGGGTCATATTCACTCTGACAGCACGGAGTCCTTTCATGTTGACAGTTGATTCCTGAACAGTGTGGAAGAGAACCCAAAGGAGTGTTTTTTGGTCAAAACAGAGCGTTTGTCCCATCTCATTCCCGAGGTATCGATTCCCACAAAGTGGTATCACTGTGACAGAGCAGAGAAATGCGTGACTGACAGACACACTCATCCACAATTACTGCACCGACTCAGAGTACCATTAAACCCACTTATCACCCCTTTCCAATCCCTTGAAACCCAAATCCAGATTCCCAACCCAGCAGGTGCCTGCCGGAGCCTTGGCATGGCGGCGCCTTGGATAACAGTGTGCACGGATGCCAGGCGGAGACCTCCAGCCCGCCACAGTAAAGCCCCCTTGCCAACATGGCGCGTCCTGCACGGCCATGGTCATTATTTCAGCCTAACTAGATTAAGCTAATCACGTTATGTCGTGTCGAGGCGTAGCCGGGAGATGGAATGAAGGGTCGGCTGTCCTGCTGTTGCCATGTGGCCCTGAAACACAAACACTGAACTGTCACATGGAGCTTCATAAACACCAGAGGTGATATCAGTCTGTTTGAGTTTCTGAACCTACAAATGAGCTCATGAATAGTGGAAAACCACCACTTTTGGGAATTGGTGATGTAATTATTCCATATACATTATTCAAAGCACCATCCTATTGCAGAATCTTAATGAGGTTTCTGTTCATTAAAATATATTAAATCTATTTGATGTTTGTTTCTTGCTAAAAAAATCTATTTATTATAGCTTTATTTCTAGTGCCAACATGAGGTTGAAATTTTATTTTTTTAAGTGACTGGTTTCAATGGTCCCGAGCTGGTGAATTCCCATGACTTTGGTGATCATTGGCGACATTTTTTTCCATGGATGGCAACAGCATTATCCTGCCTCTGATTGGCTTAACATGATATTCTTATCATAGCCTTAACCAGACTTACCCCTCATACCTAAATCTTCCCAACTCAAAGCAACAAAGACAATAAGTTGACAGTGTCATGACTTCACTCTTGGGGGTAAAAAAGGCTTCTATAATGACGTTGTGGGGTGAAAATATTGTTGTCCATTGGTTTAATTGATGACCACACATGCAATACATGCAAAACTAATGCCATTCCCATCAATCTCATTAATACTTTGTATGTAGCAATAAGAAGCAAATTTTATCATGCTAATACACTAAAATAAGATTGTGAAAGTGGTAAACATTGCTGCAGTACCATTTAAGGGAGCTGTGTTGGTGGCATGCTTCTGGTACTGATGAGACAATGTAATGTGATCAAGTAAGTCCAGTTGGAGTTGGTTTTGAAGGCTTATTAGATTCCAAAAAAATTGCACAGCAGTTTAAAATACAATGAGAAAAGATTTTACATCTCTTACAAATGATTATATCTTCCCTTTTGTCATGACAATCACCAGGCCGAAAATGTGGCATGGCGGTGCCTTGGAAAAAATCTACAAAAACTGTGCACATTTGGATTTCTTCCAGAAAAATCCTCGTGGTTCTACTGAGTTAAACTGCCCTAAGTTTTGTGCTCATATCTGTTTAAATATTTCTGTAGTCACGAATATGGATCCACCTTCAAAAATACTCAACCCTACAAAAACTCTATCTTCTGAACTACCTGTCTCTGAAACTCCATGTGGCCCTATAATACATGGATTCTCATGTGAGTCCATATGATGGCCTCAGTATGAAGGCTTTGTGTTACTGGATCCTGCACTGTCTGGAATAAGACATCATGAGGAACAGATAGGGGGCTTTCCCTTCCTTCTGCTAAGTCAGTTCCTTCTGCTAATAACAGAGAACAGGACACTCAGTGAATTGGGGAGTGAGGAAAGTCCAACAGATCCTCCGTCTGGTTTATCATTCAAGTGTTAGGCTCTACTCTGATTGCACACCCTGGGCCGCTTTTCCAACACGTTGCCTTTCAGGATTGATGAGAAGAGAAAAAAAGCTGTCATTAGTGGTTGTAAGCTACTGTTAAATGGTTGTTAGTCTGGGAATTTTTTCAGCTCCATTTTCCTCGCTGTGCTTGGATTTGCTATGGTCTCCCCATATGAAAATTCCTGTGAGTAGTCCCCCAAAATGCCAACCACATGGCCACTCTCAGCCCTGTCCAGCATGCACACGCTTAATGGAAGCCTCATGGCTGGACGCTGCTAAACTGGCAAATCCTGCCACATCCACATTTTCTCATAAACTCGGTATAGAACATGCACATGAGGGGCACTCAGGTCAGACTGGTCTCCCCTCAGAAACGTCAATATAAGACGTTGGTAAAGGCAGCAAAATCTGACTCACATTTATGTTTTAGACCATGAAACATGGCTAGAGGGTGTGTTCGGGGTGTTTACTGAGTGGCTCATGTGTAAATGTTACCCTTCGCTGTGTGCTTCTTGCTGGTAATCTCTACTGTTAAACCAGATTAATTAGAATAGGAGGACTGCAACAACAAGCCTATAGCCCTTTAACTTTATTTTTACCCATAAACTTATCGCGAGACAGTATTGTTATTTTATTGTGGGAATTATGTTTATAAAACCTTTTAGAGCCACAGAAAAAAGGACTAAAAGGCTTGCAAAGACTGTCCTCCACTTACATTGTTTACGTTACTTCAGTTACTTTCATGGCTCACGTCACCCTCGTAACTACCTCCCTTCCGGCATTTAAGTACATTTATTTACTGGTTAAACTGTCTTTTATAACGCCTTACCAGGATGTTTTTTTGCCCTAAACCGTTTTTTTGTTGTTGCCTAAATTCACCTAAACTGCAACCCATTTTTTAAAACCACATGTATATATAATAATGTGTGCTATTTTAAGAACACTCGGCTGTACCTCAAGCTGTGAAACGTTCATATGTGTCATTATGGGTGATATAAACGGTCTCATCTGTTGTTTAGGTTGGAGATCTTGTTGCTAAGGTACATTAAAGACAGAATTTTAATAAATGTTTATATATTGGAAGGTTCTGTAATGTTGCCTGTGTCTTCTGGTGTTTGTTTGTGTATTGATATTACTATATACATTTTTTTAACTGCGATAGTCAAACCGAATGCAAATATTACCATAGTGGTCAGTATTTCTTTAGTCTGTTGTTTGTCTCACTAATGCTGAGCCAGTCAATTGGTTAATAGGTTGCAGGAAATGCCTTTCAACAGAGGACATAGTCACACACTGGTTTGTGGACAACAGTTTCAAAGCCTCAAGTGATGCCATCTTGCTTTATTGTTGTCTGCATATTGTTTTTTTTGCAACCAGTGCATGTGCAGAGGGCATCTAGAAAGACGCCATCTACCAATGCTGATGCTATCTTGAACTTTTCAGGCTCGTTTGATTCTACTTCATCTGCAGTAAAAAACTTTTGTGGTTGAATGCTTTTACAACATAATAACTATAGTATTCAGATTTGGTAAGGTTGTCTGGCTTACAGGGGATTCATTTGACCAGTATTCTCACAGGGCTGAACCTCAAAGTAAAAATGGGGACCAGCTGAGAAAATACACCACAGAAATGATGTCACATTTCCCCCATGGTCGGTCATTAGGGGGCAAATGGAAACATGATTCAGGTTTCTCGTAAAGGCACGGCAGGAAACAGTCAAACTTTCAAAGCTTGACTTTTCTGTTTGCTCTCCAGCGTTGCTGAATGCCAAGTTTACAAAGCAGACAGGAAAAGGACTGAGGGGGGGTGGGGTGCGATGGTATACAGCAGAGGAAAAACAGCAGGCTGCAGACAGACACAGAGCGATGTTTAAATGGGGTGGGGAGCACTGTCAGGGACTTTCTCCAAAGAGTTGCGTAACACACCTGCAAGGAGGGAAATGAGATGACAGGACAAAAGTTGGGAAGGGGTGGAGGAGGGGGGAAAAGGGTGAAAGAAAGAAGGGAAATAACTTAGGAGGCTGTGTTCCTTTTTTTCTAGTTTTTGTTCTGCCAACATAAGCCCCTAAAAACCTACTTCCTGGGTGGACTTTGTGACCATTTTATGTAGTGATCTAAGCCACTGAAAGGAGTAATGTTCAAGGACTGTGTGACTATGTATGCATGTAATCTACTTGTGTGGCCAGGTGTTGATTTCACATATTGCTAAGAACATTTGTTTCTAAACAAAACATCTGCACACCTGCAAAAAACAACAATAAATTGCTCCAAAATGACTCACGCCACCTGGAGTCTTTGAAGTGCCATCAGGTCACAACATTTTAACACCTCTTTTGTCTTTGTCGTGGTTTTCTTATCTGCAGCCGGAGGAGTTGGAGGCTCTTCATTCCCATACGTTCCGGGTGAAGACGTTCAAGAAGGCCAAGCACTGCAGCGTCTGCAAACAGACCATCAGCACAGACGGACTCATCTGCCGAGGTCAGTCACCTGTCCACACACTTTCAGCTCTTGGACCTACAGTGGTGGTCCCGAACTCCGCTTTAAAAAATCTTGTTTTTGCTGGCCTCTAGTGGCTTAACTTCTCACCTCGTTACTACGATGTACAGGTGTACTTCAGATTACTTTCTCAGAACTGAAGCTGGTTTATAACTTTCAACCAAAGAGGGCAGCCTTTCAGTCTGGTGTTAGACCAGTATCTGTAAATCTATTGTTTATTAAAAGACGACAGTATGTCCTAGACGCTCACAGCCACTTAGTCGTGCGCTCTGTCATAGCAGCTTACCCAAAATAATTTCATGACCGTGAGTTTCAATAGAGGAAAACAGAACTTCTTGCATGAGAAAAAGTCATTTTTGACAGGTGCTTCAAAACCTGACAAAACCTTTTGTTAATACATTTTAAATGCCATTACGAAGGTAAAGTGAGTGTTGTGGTTTCTTCTCCAGTGCCTCAACAGATGCATCAGCAATTGAGAATTTGGTTTGACTGTTTGTCAGAAGGATTATGGAGAAACTACTGGCCCGATTTTCATTAAACTTGGTGGAAAGGTGTAGCATGGGCCAAGAAAGAACCCATATCTCAGATTTCCGAGAAAATCCAAGTCACTTTCGTTTAAATCCCAATATAGGGCATGGATTGGCGGAGGCCTGGGCTCTCTGAGTTCTCCTTCTAGTTGCACAGTGTGATTTTTGTGTTCCCCAGTGAGTCAGTTTATAGTTAAAATCTTGTTAGATGTAAAATCTTATCCAATCCCTTCTGTTCTATGGTTCCTATTCAAGGTCTCAACTCCCTTTGCAAGGAAAGCCAAAAAGTAATCTGTCATGGATCATTGCTTAATATGAAAACATCATTTGCATTCAGCAGACTTGTAGTCTAAACTTGGCTGTCAGATGATTTCGGTTCTCCCACTGAGGGAATCTACAATAACTGCTCCAACCTGCTGGGACAATGAAGCCAATATCTCTTACAACATCTATCAGCGGTCTGAGTGACGGGTCATCTGAGGTTACCTGGGGTCGTCAGGGTTTAGTCAGTCAAGTGACAGAGGAGGGAGGAAGCCGCAGTAAGACTAAAGGTTAACAGCTTCTCAGTTTCCTTAATGGTGTTTACTGAAGAGACAGAATGGTAGATTGACGATGATGAGTGATTTGCATTGGTTTGAATAATGCAGTCCTCTTGATTAGAATAGAAACTGTATGGGACCATGCATATACTGTATGGATAAGTCATGGCCATACAGATACTTTCTGTTATATTTTCAGCTGAAGGAGCTTCATAAGCCCTATTTTGCGCTTCTATTGTTTTCTTGTTTTCTTAGTCTATGCAGGTGCCAGTTGGGTGACATTGAAGTTAAATGTGAAACAAAAAACAATCACAGGAAAGTAACTGAGAATCAAGAATGTTTTAACATGGTCGGCACATTCTGCAGTCTGCATGCAGTGCATTTCGCCCATCTGGTGCTCCAAGTGGGTTAAAACTAAATCAAAGAATATATGACTCCGACCTCCTTACTACATTATGTTGTAGTGGAAATGTCTGTTTTCAGACAGATAACGTCAAGTGAAACCATGCGGAAATGGCTGGATGTTTGGCTTGGCAAACCAAGGGGGAATATTCAGCTTGCAGCTTCCCAAACCTGACACGGGACGGAGAGATGTGTGAAGGACACAGCTTAGAAAAACAAGAGCGTTCTCTGCACATAGGTTTCGTTTTGTACCCTAAAGGCCATTTGACAGAATGGCATTTTGTTCTTGTGCTATACTTTGTTCAGGCCCATGCTCATTCTAGGAAATTGGTCAATTTGATACGTGTCCATCAAAGCATTTCACACACTATTTACGTACATTTGTTTTTTTTCTTTTCACCCCAACTTATCCAGTGTCAGTACTTCAGTCTGGTGTGGTGGCCACTGATCTGAACACATGGGGTTTATGTGACTTGCTCAAGGGCACCTTAGAGATGGAAACGAAAGGAGGGGCAAGTGTTTCCTTTCATTTCTTCACCCAGATTCATCCTGCTGCTTCGGCGATCAAACCAATGCCCTTTTCTGTCACAATGTTGCCTCCCTAACCTTTAGACCCTTTAAGATAAGATGAGATACAATAAAACTTTATTTTTAGATTTTTATCTTTAGGTTAATTGCTGTACAGCAGTTGCAATGCAAATTGAGTTATGTGCAAATATAAATAGTGCAAATATAAAAACTTTTAGCTACCAAGAAGGTGCAAATAAGGTGCAAAATACAATAGCAACATCAGGTTAACAGTGTGCATCATCAAAATATAAATAGGCGACAAGGACCGACCTATAGATATGTAATGTTTACATTATCAGATCTGAAGTATAAGTAGTGTAAGAGTACATGCAGAATGTTTATGATTATTTACATGATATTGCACATTATGTCACGAGTGATGTAAAAATGAAGCTTCATGAACCAATTCCTTTATGTTATCAGCACACTAGATGGTGCTGTCTGTCCAGCATATGGTTGAAAGGACACTCAATTACAAATTATTGAGTCCAAGAGTGCCATCTGTGGGGCTCAGAAAGTAAAGAAAATAGTAAATGAAGCTTCATTAGCACATCACTGGCAGTCAGACATGAATTGTGCTGTTTCTTAAAGCTATAATATGTGTCATTTCTGCATTAAAATGTCCAAAAAATGACAAAAACGACCAGACCTATGTTTTCTTTAGTTAAAGGTGCAGTAGGCTATCATGGAGAAAGATGTTGAGTCTCATTACCAAGTTGTCACATACCGATGCCTTGGTCATTGGTGATAGCACACCACTGGTATTTGATGATATACCGTTATTACAACTTCAACACTAGAGGTGGGAATCAGCAGAGGCCCCAGAATACGATTTTATCCCGATACTGGAGTCACAATACATCTTTGCAGCGTTATTTTGACAACTTCCCGACACGATATCCTCACGTAATGCAGAGATTCCTTAGATCTTCTAGTTTCATATGATACCAGTATAGTCCTAAAAATGAGCCCACTACGGCCTCCAAAAAAAAACAAAAAAAAAACGGCGGAAATACTACCGGCCCGCCAGCCACTGGAACCCTAAATGTCGATACTTGGCAGTCATAATTCAATATTATATTGTCACACAAAATATTGCGATACTGTAGTGTATCGATTTTTTACCCCCGTCTATATTCAACACTGTCATAAAGTTATTTTTAGTGTGATTGTTTTGACTACAATGCAGCTCTGGGCTACCCCGTGAATGAATTTGCTACGTGACGTGACATACAGTAGCGGTTTGGACAGTCAAATCCAATGCAAAAAGTTAGCAAGTTAGCTGGCAAGGGCACCACACCTGCAGCCAAATCCACCTCACTCCCCACAGCTATGTTTTAGAACCCAGTCCATGTTGAAGTGTATTCAATCATGGGTGGATAACTGAATTATTTCTCACTTTTCTTAACATTGCGAGATCGGGCTTGGCCTTGGCAAAGGTCTGGGCTCTCTAAGTCCTTCATGTACCTACATGCCAAGTTGAATAAATTACAGGTTAATATTTTAATGACAGACAATGCGTTGATATCCTCTCTAGGGATATACATTGCACTCTACAGAACTATGGTCTTTCTTTATCTACTGCTGAAAGAAAGGCTCATAAAATCAGTGCAGTTCACCACCTGCATTTACTCTGCATGTTGCTTTGTGATCTAACTGGTGAGTCCAGATGTTGTTGTTGCACAGCGGGATGTGTGCATCATTACATTTTGTCTTTCTTTTACATGCTCATTGTGCTACGGACAGCACTTTGCAGACACATATCTGTATCTGGTGTGAGCTTTGAATGATTTGATTATTATAAAGAAAGTACCTGTTTATAGGCCTCTAAAAGGACCAACCAGACTGTGCTGTAAGTATTACCCTGCACATTTAATGAAAGCAATCTAAATTCATGGAAAATAAATCTTACCCTCTCATACTTACTAAATAGCAGCCTTTGAAAGAAAATAATCTCTGCATTTTTTTAAAGGAATGAGCCAATCGACTAAAGTTACACTGTGCTTCCCCCAAAGAGGATTTGGGGGAATGAAAATGTTGTTTATGTTTCGGTTCAGTTTTCACATATTGCATAAGCTGTTTCTATCACTGCTCTGGATATCAATCGTGTGTGCAGAGAGTCACTTAGTCATTCTCATAAAAGAGACACAAGACTGCACCTGTGACCATTATTTGTAAAACTGATTTATATGATTTATATGGGAAATAACCAACATGACAGGGCTACTCTGATTAAATTGACCTCAGTTTGCTTCAGGGTTGGTCTTGTGAATGGTGTGTGTGTGTGTGTGTGTGTGTGTGTGTGTGTGTGTGTGTGTGTTGAGATGGGTTTACGAGGACAAAGTAAACAGTAGACTTCTACAGCAGACCATTTTTTATTGCAATGTCTTTAGTTTTGCTCTCAAACTTAGGTTTCTGACTGCTGGGAAGCCAGGAAAATAAGGTTTTACAATAAATAAATAAAAAACTCATATATGATAAGACAAGACAAGATGACTTTATCTAAATGTTGTTGTCACAGCAGCTCAAGATACAGACAAACAGAATAAAGAATATCAAAAATAAGACATATACGTACATGGGATACACATCATAGACATTATATACATAAATTTCTGCTATTTGGCATTTATTATTAATATATATTTTTTGTGTTTGTTTGTTTTCCTGAAGCATTTTACAGATGTTGCACGTTGGAGAAAATATATTTTATCATGTTTAATAGGTTAAATAGGTTGTTGCATGTAGTAGTATGAACATCAATGAATAAATATATTTAAATATATAAGTGGTATATGACATATATAATAATATAGAAAAACTACAGAAGGCCTACATTCAACATGAAAATGTGTCTCAGAAGGATATGAAGGATATAACCCAGTGAACGAGTGTGTTCTCCATAATGAAGCCTTACAGGATGCAGCTGCTCCCTCAGTCCTGCAGCTCCGCCCTTCTGCTCTTCTTGTTTACTAACATTCTCCAGTCACATGGTCTTGTAATGACACAAGCACTTGGACTTCCTCTCTCTCTAGCGGTTGCCATGATACAAGGTGTTAGTTACTTTGACAATAGCATGTTGACGCAGGTTAGGACCGCAGTTTTCCAGTTAAAAAAAAAAAGGTAGGGTATTTTTGGAGAAGTGGCCCTCAGGGCAGGAACTGGCTTTTATATTCATTCACTGTGATGCAGTTCAGGTTAAATGGAGTGGAGGTCAATAGAGTGCTGTTGTGCTCTTAAAAGCTAAAGAGAATGTTATGTTAGTACCTGATATAGTTATTGATTTTAATTGATTTGATTTATTCCCCAAACTGAATGAAAAATGTGGAATCAGTTTTCTTCTACTTCAGCTGCTGCATTTAGCTTTTGTAAAGGCATCATATAAGCTATTGTAGCTATAAGAAGAACAATAAAGCATCATCTAACAAACCGACAAAGATTTATAATGACCACACCGCCCAAGGATCCACTGTAAACAACGATCTTCAAAGGCAGGCTGGAGATACACCACAGTAGCAGGTGTGTGTGTGTGTGTGTGTGTGTGTGTGTGTGTGTGTGAGAGTGAAGCTTATCGTAGCTCTGTTCTTGACTGCTGAGCTCACACAGCTGGCATGTAGCAAGTCTCAATAAGAGTTCAAACACAAATACACGTGCATAATCGGCATACAGGGTTTAGTAACATGTATTAATGATCCTAAATTGTGAAAAACATTGTACAAACACACACAAACACACACACACACACACACACACACACACACACACCCATATTCTTGTACTTGCATCCACTCTTTGACGTAACTCATTATGTAGGCCAGTGATACCCAACTAACCGCCAAATCTGGTCTGCAATATTGTTATATTACGCAATTATTTTGACATATTTAACTTTAAACAATGATCACAAAATAAGTGTTCCATCCTGTGGTTGGTTTTCAAGATAAAGTTAATGATTTACTGGAATTACATTTATGAATCCATTGGTACCAGCCATGTCAGGATATATTGTTGGGAAGGGGGCTAAATAATGCTCCAAAGTTAGGCTAAGAAATTTTGAGTATCCCTAACCTTAAGTTAATTTTTAAAACCAAATCTAAACCCTCAAACAGGCCTTTGAATAAATGAGAATAAGTCGCCAAAATGTCCCCACTTTCAAAAAATGTCCTCAGTCTGTAGATAATATACTAAAATTGGTCCTCACAAAGTCAGATATACAAGTACACACACATATAGTATCGTATAAGTATATACACAGTACATACCCCCTTAGCAATTAAGTTAATTACCATGACTGTTGTGTCTCCCTTGGTGCCACTCCTTGCTTTAACAGAAGTCATTAGTCTAATCCGTGGAGCAGATGGATGAAGATGACCATTGGTTTTCTGTAGATGATGGATAGTGACTGTCTCCCAGTCTAATATCATTATCCTAATCTACTAAACTGACCAGACAACGACTTTCCATGAGCCCTGCCAGGGGACAGAGGCTCAATGTACTCTGTCACAGGGAATGTTTGTGATGATTTGGAAAATTCAGCTTCATCTTCAAGCATGAATGAAAACTTTTAACACTTGAACATGCCTGCATGTCACTTTCACTCTGTGACAAACTGAACATGTACACATCAAGTGTAGGGAAGTGAATATATATGTTTACATATACATATTACTACAAACTACAAAATTGTACATCAGTGTTTTCATCATTTTATGCTACTTTCCAATTCCCCAAATAGTTGGGACATTGTCCAAAACAACATTTAAGTACATTTTCTTCATTGTACCTAAATACTTTTACTTGTAACAAAGTGTTTCTTTAATTGTGGCATTTTAACTGAAGTAAAAGATCTTAATACTTGTTCTACTACTGTATACATCAGTGTCACCAGTGGTGGAATGTAACTAAGTACATTTACTCAAGCACTGTACTCAAGTACAATTTTGAGGTATGTGTATATTACTTGAGTGTTTCCATTTTGTGAAACTTTATACTTCTTCTCCACTACATTTAGCTGACAGCTTTAATTACTTTTCAGGTCGAGATTGAACATATAAACATGATCTATTTAATGTGATTAGACATTTTATTAAATAAACCATATAACAGTATATTTAGTGGTTAAAATGAGCCCTATCTTGAGAAAATAAACCCCTGCTTACATAACTGCATCAATAATAATAATCTAATAATATATTTGACAATCTGAGCGTGGCTGTTCTGCATAACAAGTACTTTTACTTTTCAAACTTCAAGTACATTTTTTCATACACTTTTGTACTTTAAATTCAGTAAGTTTTAAATGCAGGACTTCTACTTGTAGTGGAGTAATCTCACATTGTAGTATTAGTACTTTTACTGAAGTAAGGGATCCTAATACTTTTCCCATCACTGAGTGTCCCCCATAATGTAACTTGCAGTAGGTCCCCACATTGGCAGCTTCAGAGCAGTTCATGCCCTTAGGCTGCCACCTGTTGGATGAGTTGAGACATTGCAGCATGTAGTTTACTGTACTGGGAGTAGGATTACTTTGTATATCCGCAGGGGGGAAATTATTTATCTTCTCTCCGTGTTACTTACACACACGACCCTTAGTCAGTCAGGGGCCACCAAGCAGTTCGGAGTTGAGTTCCTTGCTCAATGGCACTTCAGCAGTGCCATTTATTTAACAATCTGTATCCATGCAGGTCTTGAACTGACTACCTTCCAGTTTTCCAAGCCAAGTCCCCAGACTGAGCTACAGTTGCCACCAGGACCAGGACCTTATTAGATTAGATTAGATAAAATAAAATTAGGTTATATTCGATTATGTATTACTTTATTAGTCCCACAATGGGGACATTTTCAGTGTAACAGCAGCAAAAGTGTACAGCGAAAACAGAAAGAAGTGTCAGCAAAATAAAAATAAATAGAAACAAGCAATATTAACAAGAAATGTAAAAGTATTGACAATTTAGACAAGAAGAAATATAAAAAAGGATTAACACTCTAAACAACTATGTTAAATTGGGGACAATATATACAATAGACTGCTGAAAATTGCACTAAGATACATACATATACATTACATAAGATTATATTTATTGAATTGAATTTGATGTATTGTTCAGTTTTACATATGTTCGATTACTTGAAAATTAATACTCTGATCTAACTTTGCTAACTAGAATTTATTTCAAACAATTTAAATAATCTGTTGATCCCTGCCAGGATTTTCATATTCAGATTTTTCCCATGATATAGCTTCGTGCTATCTTTTCAAACTTAAGTTTATTCTTGACCTTGCAAAAATCCATTGGGAATACATTTTTACTGGCTATTCTGGAGCTCAAGTACTGTACTTCAGTACAATTTTGAAATTCCTACTTAACAAGTACTTGCATTTTATTTCACTTTACATTTTACTACACTTCAGTGGAAAATATTGTAGCATTTACTCCATAACATTTATTTTACAATTTGTTACCATTTCCTTTTTCTACAATAAAACATATAATAATATAATATGATATCTTGTTACAATGTTGTTCTTCAAAGTAGTAACAAACTAAATCTAAATCTAAAACTGCCTCCACATTGTTTTTATTCTCTAGTAATAAAAACAGAATTGTATACAGTAAAATTCTAAATAATCAATTATAAAACACTTTGAAAGAAGCCATTTTAACTACATTTGGCTGATAATGCTTCTGTTCTTCTACTTATAAGATTTTGAGTTCAGGACTTCCAACTGTAATGAAATATATATCGACTTTGGTATTTGTACTTTTAATTAAAGTCCCCCACCAGACAAACAAAAAAATACTCTGCTCTGATGAATATTATAGTTAAGAAATAACTTTTTAAAGGGGCTTGGAAGCACATCTACTTTTTGGGATTTTAGCTTTTAACTGGTCGTAATTGACAGCATTTGTGGTTAAGAAATATACAATAAAAGAGGAATGTGAAAACACTTCTGTGTCCACAAACTTTGTACGAATACAATATACATTCTAGGGGACATACATATAGGGAAACACATTTTTGAGTGGACAGGTCTTTAAACAAATCACTTCGTTGTGAATGAGGATACTCAAGACATACTTATTCCGCAATGACTTGGTAAACTCCTGCTGATGAAGACCATGTGATATCTTGTTGATCAAAGTCAATTATTGTCTTTTTAATGAGACGCGGCAGTTATCAGTCAATCTATCACCACCTGTAGCTTCTGTCACAGCCACCAGGAGGCAGCAGAGTCCTTTGTTTCTAATGGAATACCTTTATCCATCTGTACGACTCCATCTGCTTCTGACTTACAGTGTACAGTGTTTCCAAAATGTTCAGCACAAACCTCTAATATAACAAGCTTCTTGTTATATTTACACATTATTTTGCTGTGCTTTTGGAAGCTGTAGCTTGAATGAAGGGAAACAGCTGTTTCAACCAAACAGAGTCAGACCCACAGTGAATTGAAAAAATAGACGGGAAAAGTAAACAAATAGAAGTTTGGTTTTGTCAGGTCAAAGCAAACATATGACAGAGATCGCAGGATGAGTCCATGGGAACTCTCTCACTCAGGATTGATCCTGCGATGTGTTTGGGAATCTCCCGTGTCAGGAAAGCCTCAGCAGCTGGATGAAGGTGGGGCTTTACCCGCAGAAACCCAACACTAGTCGGGATTTTAGTTGGGAAAATGTGTGGGCTGAATGATGAAACCACTGTGTAAGTCCACTGAAGGATAGTGATGACTGAGTGTCAATAATTAGTCACATTAATACTGTAGTGAGTGCACAGGAAGACAGTTGGTCAGTTGTTGGAGAGAGTGTGTAGCAGTGGTGGAAAAAGTATTCAGATCCCTTACTTAACCCTTAATAGGGCACTCATTAAAATACTTGCAAATTCCAAATTTCAACCCTAGAGAATATTGGAGGATATTACATGCAGCCAGAATGTGTAAAAAACATACGGACCCGGGGGGAGGGGGGTCATATTTTGAGAAAAAAGTTGACGAGATTAAAGTGGCAAATCTACGAGAAAAAAATGTGCAGATTTATGAGATTTAAAGCGGTGAATCTGCAAGAAAAAAAGTTTTTTTTTTCACTTTTTTCTCGTAAATCTGCAACTTTTTTCGCGCAGATTTGCCAGTTTAAAGCTCTTAAATCTGTGCCTTTTTTCTTGTAGATTTTCCCACTTTAATCTAGTAAATTTGCAACTTTTTTCTCTAAATATTACAAATCCATGTGGTTCTACGACCTCACAGAGAGACATGGGGACCCCATTTTGATATCCACTGAAGTTACCAAATATAGTTCTTCGCCTGATAAAGGGTTAAGTAAAAGTACTAATACACACTGTGAAATGACTCCACTACAAGTAAAAGTCCTGCATTCAAAACTTACTGAAGTAAAAGTACAAAAGTATCAGCATCAAAATGTACTTAAAGTATCAAAACGAATACTTGTTATGCAGAATGGACCCACTCAGATTGTTATTCCAAATATATCATTAGATTATTTGTATTGATGCATTTATGTAAGCGCTTTAATTTTGTAAAGATAGGGCTCATTTAACAACTTAATATACTGTTATGATGTTTAATTTTTTTTTTAAATGTTTAATTGATCATGTTTTTTATGTGAAGTCTTGACCTGAAAAGTAACTAAAGCTGTCAGCTAAATGTAGTGGAGTAGAAATTTAAAGTTACATAAAATGGAAATACTTGAGTATAGTACAAGTACCTCATAATTGTAATTAACTACAGTACTTGAGTAAATGTACTTAGTTACATTCCACCACTGGTGTGTAGGCACATGGAACATGAACCTGATTTTTCAGCTGTTTAGAAGAGAGATTTAGCCATGTAAGATCATCAGCTGTTTACAGTCACTTCTGTCGAACAGCTGAATATCTGTAATAAGTGTGCCAGTCTCAGAGGATCTGTCACATGACCTGAAAGCTGCTCTGGTACTTTACACACTCCATACATATTCCAGTCAGGGGATGGCTATTTTGTCCATTTACCACATAGTAATAGATTTATTGGGCAATAATTTAGTCGCTGAAGTGGAAGTGCCCTAAAACTTTGTTCTTCCTAATGGTCAGCAGGGGGAGACTCCACTGGTCGCAAAAAGAAGTCTGATTGTATGGAAGTCTATGAGAAAATGACTCTACTTCACACTTGATTTATTACCTCTGTAAATATCCTCATAATTAGTTCATGGTTTCATCATCAGATTCAAGTCCTCTTCAATACAGAATGATGTTCATTTTGTTAATGATGATCCCATTTAGAGTAAAATAGAAATTACAGCAGGATTTGTCAGGTCACTAACACAGTAAACCACATGTTTTTGTCTTCAAACTGTTCTCTTTTAGAGTGTGTTTTCACTTCAAGCTAATTGTACCATATTGGTTGCCCAAAAATGTCTTGTTCAGTGTTCAGTTGAACTAAGACTCTCTATGGAGTTGCCTGTTCATGTTAAATTATGATTGCACCTTGCTAACCAAACTAGCCAGCTAGCGCTAGTGTTAGCTGGTCACTTCTGGTTCCAAAATACCAAGTTGGCGACAGTCAAAATGCCAAACTTGAGGCTTCAAAACTGTAGTCCACAAATCAGTGGGTGACACACAGTGTCTCCCTCCACTTCTTTTATACAGTCTATAGTTTGGCCTGCTTTAGCCTAACATGAGCACATGACGCACTGTGTATGTTAGTACACTGTGTGTACACGTGTTGCTGCTCACGTGTTTGTGATTGTGCATGAGAGGGAGAGAAAAAGGGAAAGGAGAGGGATGGAGAGAGAGAGTGAGAGAGAGTAAGGGGGGGAGAGGAAGAGGAAATTCTCCAGCCCTGCCCTCTGATTGTGTTCAGTGTTGTAAGGGGGTCCAGCCCAGCCCTGTGGGACTACACGCTCATTCCAAGGGACCAGGGGAAGGAAATCACCCAGCCTCGGTCACACACACCCCCACCTCCATCACTCCCCCCTCCTCCCTCCTCCCAGTGTTGTAAGGCATACCACAGACCCAGAGTCAGATAGCAACCAGTGATCCACACTCCTCATCATCTCCTCACTTTGACCAACTCCCATCCCTGCTGTCCTTTCATTTGCGTAATGATTGATGTGACCACTTGTTGCACCGCCTTCTATTATTCATCCTTTCCATTTTTCCTCCAATATCTCCTCTTCTTTTCCGTCTCTCTCCTCATCTTCCATCCCTCCTCATCCCTGCTCCGCTTCTCTCCCTCCCCTCCGGTCTTCCTTGCCTCCACCAGGAACATTTCTGCTCTGTTTATTCTCCAAAGCTCCAATTTCCTAACAAGGTAAAGCCTAACCCGACTTCTCTGGGCCCGGTGCTTTCACACCCAATATGGAAGTCCTGCTTCTACCCATGTGGCCTGGGAGTGTTGTTTACTGGGGGACTCACGTGCTGGGAACGGTGCTGGACAATGTCCTGATGGACAGGCACATGGCTTTTATGCTTATCAAGCAAACAGTGAAGTATGTTTGAATGTCACATCTATGAAAGCATTCCATGTGGCTTATGTCACATCTAGTACGTCAAAATACTTTGTGCAGGTCTCAGCATGCTTTCACTCTCATGTCTTAATCGTGCAAAAAGTTATAAATATGTTGGGAAATAGTCGTGCACGTAGGACAAACCCATCAGGACTTCACATAGAGGGAGTTTTCTAAAAACCTTGTAACTCAAGTTTTGGTCATTTTTTCCAATTTCAGGCCGAAGAAGTTCCGAAACACATCTGATAATTTGGATAATCAGTCGTTTTAAGTTTTCATCGGGCAGAAATACCAAACATTAGCTGGGTTCTTTTTTAGAGGGTTGGGGGTTGGGCACAGGGAATGTTCAGGGGGAGATAATAGGTCAAGAGTAGATGTCACGTAGAAATGGTGTACAGCATCTGAAAGCTTGAAACCTGCAATGAACAGCACTGTGTGTTGTTCTAGTCATATATCCAATTTGTTACACAGATTTGATGTTAAATGTAACACTTTTTACCATTCAGAGTTGATAAAAAATGGTCACAAATCCCAAAAACCCATAGTTCAATTTCCAGTATTTTGGAGATTTCTGCAAGAACTTTTTTTTTTTTTTTTTTTTGCAAATGCATGCAGAGCACTTCGGTTCTGCAAACTCCTGAGAACCCCCTTGTTGTTTCTATACCTAGTAAAGCTATAAATCTTCTGCATGCTCTAGTTTGCGGTTGTAAAGTTTCATGAGGCTGTGATTATCGTAGAGGTCACAGCAGGTCATTTTATACAGCAAGGTCAAGTAAAAACGCTACAATGGCATGCTGCTATTGTGACAAACATCATCACACATGATCCAAATACAAAAATAACACATTTTATCCATATTTGATGCCAAAACATGATGTACAAGATATTAAAAATCACGATGGAAAATCAGCCCAAAAGAAAAGGTTATATGCTTCTCTGTGAGTTGAAATGATTGTTTTGGACGTTGGGATAATCAACAGTTGATCAGAAATGTAAAACGCTAACCTCATTCAGAGTACGTTGTTCCAAACCGGGTATAAATAATGTGTTTCATTATGTTTGTCAAATTCTGGACTCAGTCTGTATCCTGTGACACACTGTGTGGGTCATGTTGGAGTGGAGAACTCCATTGGGTTTGACCCTGGGAACTGGAGTACTGTTGGAAGACTTGGAAATGTGTATCCCGGTAGGACTTCATGGTGCCACCCACATTTGAAGGCCTCTAATTAGGAAGTCAAACTGACTTTCAAATGTTACCCCCCAAGTGCAAATATAGACCTGCGTGTGCTTAAATAGAAACTAACTGCACCATGATGTAATTACACATTTGGCTCTAAAAAGGACGCTTCTCACTTTTCCTAGTTTCCGAATGTCTACGCTGCTTGTCTACCAGTGTATTGGAACAGAACTTCTTATCTACATCTATCAGTGAACCTGCTGTGTGCCTGATATGGTAACTTGTACTGATGCCATTTCAATCAAGTAAAGCACAACTAAATACAAGTCTCCTCAAACAGAATGAATGATGCTGGTGTGTCTGTGGAACAAAGACAAGAAATACAAATAAGATTTTTTAAAGATTCAATGAGCTGTAGCTGTTGGTTGGCCCCAAGCTACTCTGAACACTTAACCTTTGACCCTGAACCAGAAAAAGGCTGTTTAAGTTTTATAAGAAGCTGTAGGGTCGCAATGAAGTGTATTCATTACCATTAAAACAACACATTTAAAAAGTGAAGAACAAATACAAAAAAAGGTTAAAATAATGAACTTATATTGGTTGTAGACATTTTTGTGTTTATGACTTTGTCTTGTTTGCCCCTTGAAGTTTGACTGTGCATGAGTTCTGGTCCAGATTGTGCATGAAATGAATAAAAATATGTTGCATAACATGTTGTCAGTCAATTGTTTTTTTGTAAATTCAGTTAAAATATTAAAGGTACCAAATTGTGAAAAGTGTTAATATTACTATTGTTAATAGAGCGAGTCTGTGTGCAATATAAATACTGTGAAAGTATCAAATTCTCAACCCACGCAGAAATGTAGAAACCAAAACTTTAAACAAGTCCTCAGGACTTCTGTAATAGTGTGATGTGACAACTAAACTATAAATAGGTAGAAAGTGCTGCTACGGCACTGTTACAGTTATTCCCCGGCTGCAATGATGGTGCAGAGATGCTGAGAGCACAAACGGGGAAACCTGGACCCGGACTTGGAAACACTGACCAATCAAAGCAGACTTTGGGCCATTTTGGTTGGCACTCTTAAAGAAATAAAATAAAGCGTTTCATTCAGAGGGTGAATACAGGTATATTCAGACAGACAGTACAAGAAAAGTTTTTTGAACATTAAAGCATGTAAAAATGTTCTAGTAGAAACCCTTAATACAAGTATGGACCTGAAAACAAGCATAATATGTCTCCTTTAATTAAGATATCAGCCTAATGAAAGCTCAGAGGAAAGCACAAATTTGATGTTTTTGGCCCAAACAGCTAATGAACTGGAAGCTAGTCTGACTCACTGGATATCAGAGATGTGAATCCCCAGAGGCCCAACCATACAATTTTTTCCCGATACTTGAGTCACGATACGATATTATTGTGATTTTAAGCATTTTGCGATATGGTGAGTATTGCGATACAATATATTGTGATCTAACTGTTTAACTGCATTTTGTGTTCACAAAATTAAATTCAATCAAGAATTGTTTTGTCAAATCAGAGAAAATTCTCAGTCTATTCATCTCACTTCATTCTTTTTATTTCTCCACAATGAGAGTCAAACCCACAGACTGACCAACAAAGTATTCAGTCAAACTGAACTGAACTGATATCAAACATGTATGGACGACAAAAACTGCAGCATTTTATTCAAATGTCAAAAACTTTAAGCTTTACTGTTTTAATTTTTTTTTTTTTTAAATGAAACATAAAAAAATATTTAGAAAGTTATTTCAACAACTTCCCGATACAATATCCTGACTCACATCCTGCCTATAGATTTCTTAGATCTTCCAGTTTCACATGATACTAGTATCTCCAGTATCCAAAAATGGAGAAAATAGACAGCTGGCCGGCCGTCAGAAACGCAAAATATCGATACTTGGCGACCATGAATTGATATAATATTGCCACAATAAATATCGCAATACTATGCTGTATCAATTTTTCTCCACCTCTATCAGATAGAGACTGTTGGGATATCATTCTCCTGCCCTTCTGCTATCTCTGCTATCTTTTTTGGAGGGGCACCATCGCTGCATCACCGCCCAAGACAATTGTGATTGGTTTAAAGAAATACAAAGAAGTCAGAGCATTTTTTTCCCTTTATTGCAGAATGTTAGTTCCACGTGGACAATTCTCTAGTGCTGACACAGCGCTTTGAAGTTGGTTATGCAGGACTATTGATAAACGCACCAATTGTATGTGAGAGTGAGCTGGTGATTTGTGTTCAGCTGAGTCTCTTTCTCCCGTTTCCTCTCATCTCCGTACATTTATAAAACAGCCCAAGATAAGCATGGTTTTTTGGACTCCTCTTCCCAGGGTGATTTGGTGCCTAATTGCAGCTTTCCATTGACTTTGTAAATAATTGTGCCTTGAGAGGATGGATGTTGAGAACAAAGGACTGTGTGAGAAATATATGGTGTGATTAAGGGACATACATCAGAGAGAAGAGAGTGTTTAAGAAGCACGCTGTACATCTGAGGGAACAAAGGGAGTATAGGGTTCAGAAAACATACAGTATGATATAGACACAATCTCCACTCTCACACAATGTGAGGACTGGCCACCTCCCAAATTCATATCAATGACTTAACAACTAATCACAAAAGATATTACACTTGCTTTGAAAAATGTGGCAGGAGACAGGAAGAATAACTCATTACATAAGGTGTAAGGTGTTCCAGTAAAAGCATACAGTCTTCTCCTTTATTTGGAGAGCTTACGCCTCGGCACACCGAGCTCTGTTTTCATTCTCTGTCCTTCGAGGGGCTCTAACAATTTATGAGCCGCTGGTCCAGGTGCTCTCCCCCATTGACCCTTATTTGTAGACCCAGTGGGAGTCCAGAGAGGGGGCTCGGGGGCAGAAGGGAAGCTGCAAAAATGTGCTGAAATTCAATAGTAGGACGACGTCTTTTATCTTGTTTGACTGTGTGCTAGATTTCTATGAATTTCTTTCATTTCTTCCAACATAATATGACTTTCTGTGAGACATTTTTAAAATGGCATCTTCTTTAAAGTGGCTGTATATAGGGATTAGCCTACAGACAATTATTACCCGACTCTGCAGTTCCCTTGGGTTCCACAGCAGTGGCGGTTCTACACAGGGGCCTCCAGGGGCCCCTGCCCCTGTGAAGAAGCCCTTGGCCCCTGCTTTGGCCCCTGTGTCAAATTAATAATAAAATGATCAATTTATAACAATGAACAACGGAACAATTCTTACCTATTTTTTGTTCAAACAATATCTCATTGTACACAAAAGGAACCCAGAATGTGTACATTGTATAATAGTTTAATTGTGCAATAAAAGCTAAATATAAAGATCATTCTCACTGTACTGCACTTTCAAAATAAAAAAAGTAACTGTGCAGAAAAATGAGAAATGTCATTGTTGTACAAAAATAACTGTTAATGTTGGTAAGTCTCTGTGTTTCAATCAATGTAGTTCTTCCAAATATGAGAATTTTAGCTAAAATAAAGGTTTTGAATGCTTAAATATCATTTTTGACAATTTTTAATGTGCCCCTCTGATTAAACACTGGCCCCTCCTTGGCCCCCAGTGAAATTGGTCTAGAACCGCCACTGTTCCACAGAGCTTTAAAGTGTCTTTTAGCTCATTGTTTTGGTTCACTCTCACTGCTCCCACTAGTGACACTTCCAGCCAAGGTAAGCAGCTGTTTGGAGCATTAAAGCCCTGACAAACCCAGTGCATACTAGCTGCATGGCACCATACAGAAGACAGTCAAAGTTACCAACAAGCTGGTGAACATAGTGGAGCATTTGGTTTCATTATTGGTTGCCCCATGCTTGTTTTGGGATAAAAATAAAAATCTAGAACAGAAATGATAATGAGAACCGGTCAGAACAGGTGGCCGGTTTACTAGATAGCACCAATGTTCCAAGGACCCTAAATGGAACCAGTTCAAGAACCAAAGCCAGTTTGGTGGAAAAGGGTTATGAGTCTAAACAGTTTCCCGGTTTTTCTGGTGAAATATTGTTTTAACTGCAGACCCATAGAGGAAAAAACAAAACAAACAACAAACAAATGGCATGGCATGTAAAGGTGGGGGAAAAAACCGATACAGCACAATATTTTGTGTGGCGATATCATATCGATGCATGGCTGGCAAGTATTCATATTTAGCATTTCTGCTGTATTTTTTCCCCCAGAGGCTGTAGTGGGCTCACTTTTAGCAATAGATACTGGTATCATATAAAACTAGGAGATCTAAAGAATCTATAGGCACCATGTGTGTCAGGATATCGTGTCGGAAATTTTTAGAAATAATGCTGCATATTTAGACTTTTTCAAAAAAATTGAGAGCAGTGAAGCTTGTTGTTTTTGTAAGTTTGATAAAATGCTGCAGTTGTTGTCGTCCATACATGTTTGATATCAGTTCAGTTCAGTTTGACTGAATACTTTGTTGGTCAGTCTGTGGGTTTGACTCTCACTGTGGAGAAATAAAAAGACTGAAGTGAGATGAACAGACTGAGAATTTTCTCTTATTTGACAAAACAATTTTTGACTGAATTTATTTTTGTGGAGACAAAATGCAGTTAAACAGTTAAATCACAATATATTGTATCGTAATACTCACTAATCGCAAAATGCTTAAAATCACAATAAAATCTTATTGTGACTCAAGTATCGGGATAAAATTGTATCGTGGGGCCGATACGCTGATTCACACCTCTAATGGCATGTGTGTCACCATGTAGGAATCAAAGGTTAAAGGTGGACCATTGTACACTGCAAAAAAAGAAAAGTTGGGTGAACTCAAAATTTCAAGGCAACAAACTTCGATAAAATTTTAAGTTGGACAATTAAACTAAAATTTTAAGTTTTGTTTTTGAGTTTGCTCAACTCTGAATTCAGATTAATGTCAACTAAACTGTAAGTTGTACTAATTTATAATTATACATTGTAATAACTTTTAATCCTTAATTCTGCTAACTTCTGCAATGTGCTGAATTGGCACGATTGTAATGAAGCTATGAAATGTCAGCTAATGTTGCGACCACAATTTTGAGTTAGCATTGATACGCTAATGGCTACTCTTGTAGCTGTAACAAGCAGCGCTGCTAGCATCAGTTAGCCACTAGCTTTCGCTTATGACCGAATTTCATTGCTTTCCCGCATTTCACAACAAAGAAATAAGAGTTAGCAGAAATATTGTCCCTTGTTGTGAACCCCAACTTAAATATATAAGTAACAACAACTCACAAACTTGTTTTTGAGCAGACAACTGGCTTCCTTTGTTGTGCTAACTTACATAATTACCCTAAATGTCAATAATTTATAATTTTGTCTATATTGTTTGGATGAGCATCTCTGTGGAACACGTGTGCAGCTGTCTGTAAAGATCTGTTCTGGTGGTGAAAAATGTTGGAGCTTTTTACTCATGAGAGCACTGACAGGAGAAAGATGGTATTGATTTTACTATTATATATTAAACGTGTAACTCAGGTACTCTGATCACAATCTGAAGGTTAGTTTAACGGAACAACGCTGATGTGAGATCTTTGAAAAAACACTAAATGAAGCCTCTTTGAGGGAGCCAATGTGCAGAGAACACAGAGCGAACATTTCGCCGTATTAGCCTGCTAACAGCAGATGATGTTTGACTTCCACCACAGAACAAACACTCTCTGGAATTTGAATGGACCTCTTGCTTTTTCATACCTCCTCGACAACCACTCAGTGTCATGATTCATGTCGGACCGCAGTGTTTGGATTTGTCCACAATGTTTTTGAGATTTTTATGAGCTGTGAAGTTAATTTCATTTTCTCTTTTTTTTTCTGTTTTCTCTAGTGTGCCGAATAGCCTGCCACAAGAAATGTGAAGTCAAGGTAAGAAACCGTAGTGTTTAAAAAAAAAAAAAAAAAAAAAGCCCACACCTAAACCAGTGGTAGAATGTAACTAAGTACATTTACTCAAGTACAATTTTATGCTACTTGTACTACTTTAGTATTTCCATTTCATGTAACTTTATAATTCTACTCCACTTCATTTAGCTGACAGCTTTAGTTACTTTTTAAGTAGAGATTTAACATAAAAAAACATGATCAATTTGAAGTGAAGTTTAGTTAAACCTCATAATAGTATATTAACTACTAAAATGAGACCTATCTTGAGAAAATTAAAATGGTGATCAATATAAATATTCCAATATTATATTCAGAATATATAAAACAATCTGAGTGGGGTCATTCTGCATAACGAGTACTTATACTTTTGTTACTTAAGTACATTTTGATGCTGATACTTTTGTACTTTTACTTCAGTAAGTTTCTAACGCAGTACTTTTACTTGTAGTGGAGTAATTTTGCAGTGTGGTTTTAGTACTTTTACTCAAGTAAGAGATCTGAATACTTTTCCCACCACTGACCGAAAAAGAAGATTTAAAAGACATGTTTCAAAAGTATTTGCATATATTCTTCTGGTTTTATGCATTCCACTAGAAATACTCCTTAAAAAAAATATCCGAACTCGCCCTTTAAAACCCATTTGAGCTTATCAGGAGGAAATATTATGTTCTAGGTGGAGTCAGCTCCTCTTCTGTATGTGTGTGTGTGTGAGTGAGCGTATATCATGCACATGTTTGGGGAGTTTATGTTCTGAAAAAAATCTTAAGAATGTCTAAACAAGTGCTCTTTGTACCCGAATGTGTTTATATTGGATAAACTCTCGCGTCTTGGAGATCGCCCCTGCGTCTAAAAATAAAAGACCTCTGGATGGAGCCGTCGCTTGATTCATCTTGTTTTGGAAAGGCAGAGAGCACGTAGAAGAAAATGGGAGGGAAAACAGATGAAGCTGGCTTTTTAAAGAGGGAAAGCAGTGTGTGTGTGTGTGTGTGTGTGTGTGTTTTGTGTGTAAAAGGTACAACTGCCATGAGAGGTTTACGGAGGATTTGCACACATGTGAACACACACACACACACACACACACACACACACACACACATATACAGTGCACAGGCACACCTATGCACGTACACACCCTTCATCTGGTATCCATTATTGAAATGGGTGCTACTTGCCAGCTTTGCCCAATCCCTCCTTTACTCACAGGAAATGCCAGGGGTGCAGGGCAGACAGGCCGAACTGAGTATGAGGTGGGGGCTTCAGCCAGCCATGCAGGGCAGACTGATGCAAGACGGAATAACAGAAATGATAAGCCCAGCCCACGCTACACCTCATCATTATTTATCATTATTTGCAACATTTGGAAGCCAAATGTGACTGTAAAATGACTAAAAGCAAGATATTTTCCCACCAATCTCTAGTGATTATCTCAGCATGAAAAGTATTATTACCTTATACAGTACAGGCCAAAAGTTTGGACACACCTTCTCATTCAATGCGTTTCCTTTATTTTCATGACTATTTACATTGTAGATTCATCAAAACTATTAATGAACACATGTGGAATTATGTACTTAACAAAAAAGTGTGAAATAACTGAAAACATGTCTTATATTCTAGTAAGCAAAGGGTGGCTACTTTGAGGAATCTAAAATACAAGACATGTTTTCAGTTATTTCACACTTTTTTGTTAAGTACATAATTTCATATGTGTTCATTCATAGTTTTGATGCCTTCAGTGAGAATCTACAATGTAAATAGTCATGAAAATAAAGAAAAACGCATTGAATGAGAAGGTGTGTGTCCAAACTTTTGGCCTGTACTGTATATCTTATTGTATATAACTATATACACTATATATGTACTGAATATAAGTAATCAGATCCATCACTTAAGTAAAAGTATTAATACAACACTGCAAAATTACTCCACTACAAGTAAAAGAACTGCGTTAGAAACGTACTTACTGAAGTAAAAGTACGAAAGCATCAGCATCAAAATGTACTTAAAGTATCAAAAGTAAAAGTACTCGTCATGCAGAATGGACCCACTCAGATTGTTTATGTTGTTTATTGTTATGTGGTTTAATTTATAATCATGCATAATCCCTTTAAATTGATCATGTTTTTATGTTAAATCTCGACCTGAAAAGTAACTAAAGTTAGAAGTACAATATTTGTCTCAAAATGTAGTGAAGTAGAAGTATAAAGTTACAAATGTGGCAGTACTCAAGTAAAGTAAAAGTACTTCAAAAATGTACTTAAGTAGAGTACTTGAGTAAATATAATTAGTTACATTCCACCGCTGATTATTATAGTGTTATTAGTATCAGGTGTTTAGAAAATGAGACTTTTGGCTATTTTACCTCAAGAAAAAGGTGAAAAATTTGTTTGTAGCAGATTTGGCCGATTGTTTCCATTTTAATGTTGTCCAGTCGTGGTTACTTGAGATTGCTGGTGTGGTGGGGGGAGTTACATCACTACATTGCCACTGAAAAGCCAGAATTTTGTCCTAGTGTCAAATTAAAACGTACCATCTTGTATTTAAGCGTCCTATGGGTTCCACCCAGGTACGAAAAGATGAGCCTGAGGATAATACAAAGCCTTTTACAGCAACGTTAAATTAAATTTGTCTTTTCTTTGAGTGCAATTCAATTCTACACCACTGTCATGAATATGAACAGCTGTACGCAATAATGATAATATTAATACATTAGATTTACGTAGAGCTTTTCTGCATACTCAAAAAACGCTTGAAACAAGTATTTCTTATATGACATTACTTGAAATCATTTAAAACCACGAGTGTGTTGACAACTTTGCCAAATATCAAACGAGTGCAACAACACAAGACATAGCAAACCAGCTAATATTACTTACAAGTCCAACTGCAAGAAGGCCAGCTCGGTGTCTGTCTGTAGCCTTTTATTCTAAAAGCCAGTGTGTCGAAACTTTGCTTACACAGCCAAACATCAAGCAAGTGCAACAACACAAGACATAGCAAACCAGCTAATATTACTTACAAGTCCAACTGCAAGAACACCAGCTCATTGTCTGTCTGCAGCCTTTTATTCTAAAAGCCAGTGTGTCGAAACTTTGCTTACACAGCCAAACATCAAGCAAGTGCAACAACACAAGACATAGCAAACCAGCTAATATTACTTACAAGTCCAATTGCAAGAAGGCTAGCTCGGTGTCTGTTTGCAGCCTTTTATTCTAAAAGCCAGTGTGTCGAAAACTTTGCTTACACAGCCAAACATCAAGCAAGTGCAACAACACAAGACATAGCAAACCAGCTAATATTACTTACAGGTCCAACTGCAAGAAGGCCAGCTCAGTGTCTGTTTGCAGCCTTTTATTCTCAGTCTGAGATTTACTCTTGTCTCTTGTCTGCTTTTTATTTTCCTCCGTTCTGGTCCAATCCCTGGCCAGCACAACCCAGCCTCCACTCCAGTCTGATCACAGAAGCCTAGTTTGTAGTACAAATAAACATTTAGTCGACAGTAGTTGTGGGTAATTTATTTATGCATGATGCCCCAAGATGACTCAGTCATGGAAAAAATGATTAGACAACCTTTGTTTTCTTCATTTTCTTGTTCATTTTAATGCCTGGTACAACTAAAAGTACATTTGTTTTGACTGTATATGCCAAAATTACCTAAATAGAGGCTAAATATGTAGCAAAAACACAGCATGCAGCATTTAGTTTCTCCTCTATGTTCAAAGCAACCAACTCAATGTCTTGATGTACTGCAGAACAGAGTGAGATGTATGAGAAACGCTTGTTGATAATGTTTGAATTTCAGGGAAGTCACACATCACATTTGTGGGAGGAGATGTTAAAGGAGCCCAGAACATAGTCCCACTGTCTATATATACATAACTGAAAACTTTCCATCTCCAAAAATCACAGCAGCATTTCCTTTTCTAAACATTTCTGCTGAAACTGTCATAGCTTTGGCAGGAAGCAATTTGCTAACAAGCCTGAGATGAAAAACAAGGGAGTGACCAGGACAGGGTCAAGCCTGATCACTATCAGCACTCACTCAGGCCTGTCGGCTACATTTTTATGAATTATTTGTCTTTTAAAAACAGATAAAGCTCCTTTTTCTATGTTCTGTCAGTCATATATGAGCTTACATGTTTGGAATCCAAACTCTTAGCTGCTAGGACATTTCTCAAGTACACACTACAGTTATAAATCTCTGTCTGGAGATAAGACTAATATGTGGCCCATATTTAACCTGGCAAACAAATGGTCAGACCTGTGTGTGTGTGTGTGTGTGTGTGTGTGTGTGTGTGTGTGTGTGTGTGTGTGAACATGTGTGACCCCTCCACCCTTAGGTGTGTTTGCTGTCAACTGGATGTGAAAAATGCTGTAAATCTCGTCAGTAACATTTCTCTCCCAGGTGATGACAGGAGAGAGCGTCTTAGATCAGCCTGGGAGTTGAGACAGGAGGGATTTCAAGGTCAATTTTCCCAAATCCTTTTGAGCGGAATATCTGACCTGTTAAGTTCACTATCGTAGATTTTTTGTTAAAGGTGGGGGAAAAAAATCAATACAGCATAGTATCCCCATGTTTTGCGTGGTGATGTCGGCCGGTTGGCAATATTTTTGCCAATTTTTTTTTTTTGGAGGCCGTAGTGGGCTCACTTTTAGGAATATACTGGAGATACTGGTACCATATGAAACTAGAAGATCTAGGGCAGTGATCATCAACTGGCGGCCCGCGGGCTGAATCTGGCCCGCCGAACTGTCCAATCCTGCCCGTGACTGGATTCCAAAATTGTAAATCAAGGAGAAAATATCATGTGGTCCGCACTATTAAAGCAACTGAAAACAGCAACGACAACTGAGACTCTTAACTATCAGTAATCCCCACCATATATGACTCTATTTAATGAGGACAAACTCGCTGCACTGTTTAAATGAACATTTATTGTTTCACACAGTACTTGTTTTTGTTTGGGTTTTTTTTAACGTAACTTTTCCTCATGCCATTACGTAACATGGTTGGTTTTTATTTCAAAGTCTCATCAACAAGCTTCAGACTAGACTCCTCAGTACAGAAAAAAAAGGAAAACCAACTGGCATAACTTAAAATAGCATGGTATCAGAACAGAACAGGTCACAAATAATGATTGCACATGAAATAAAACGTGACTCATAAAGGCTAAAAATGCCTTCAGTTTTGTAATGACATGAAAAAATATGAACAATAAATAAACATTAAATAATAATGTTATGCCAAAATGTGTTCTTTATTTCATTTTATTTGAGGGTCCGGCCCCCAAGGTGACTGTCCAGTAAAATTCAGGCCCTCCGACAAATGTAGTTGGTGACCCCTGATCTAGGGAATCTAAAAAAATTAAAACAGTACAGCTTACATTTTTTGAGAGTTTGATAAAATGCTGCAGTTGTTTTCATCCATACATGTTTGATATCAGTTCAGTTCAGTTTGACTGAATACTTTGTTGGTCAGTCTGTGGGTTTGACTCATTGATTCCAGTGGCGGCTGTGTACGATTGTTTCCCACTCATTTGATCCAAACATTTAGGAAAACTCCAGAACTGGGAAAAAAAAGTACAAAAGACAGGTACTAAGTTCTGTTTTGTAGTTATGTTATAGCGTCCTCAAAAATCGTAACACCTAAAAACGAGACTCAAGTTTATGCATTTATTTTAAATAAAATCAACGTTAATACATTGTAGAGAAAGAAAACAACTGTGAGAAGTGAGATGAATAGACTGATAATTTTCTCTTATTTGACAAAACAATTCTTGATTGAATTTAATTTTGTGGACACAAAATGCAGTTAAACAGTTAAATCACAACATATTGTATCGCAAATACTCACCATATCACAAAATGCTTAAAATGGCAATAATTTTGTATTGTGACTCAAGTATTGGGAAAAAATTGTATCGTGGGGCCGGTACACTGATTCACACTTCTATTTTTTGTTCACCATGCAGTTGCAGCTATGGATCTATGGAGAGCTATGGATAATCCTGCACTGTATTTATACACTGAGGTGAACCCGACCCTCTAATCCCTCACAAATTAATGACATTGTCTTTCTGTTTTGTGCAGTTGAAACAATTTCCCCTCTCAGTCTGACAATCAGTATAAACATTATGTAAAAAAAAAAAAAATCTGCTCCTTAGTTGTGGTCTATGGTTTTTGTTGTTTATAGCAGCAACACTCACTCTCCTCTCTTTCATTCTCCAGCTCTTTCTGCCCAGTTTTCACTCCCTTTATTTACAGGCTTTATGCTGAGTCGGCTCTTATTATGTTATTTTTTTATTGATTTAAAGTTTACAATGGGACAAAGTAGCTCCTGTCATACTTTGGCATCATGTTTGTTGGGCTGATCTTCGTGAATAATGCTGGGTAAATGTGGACTGTAGAGGTCGATTTATGCTGAACTGTGTCGTCACTTATATCAGCTATTCTCAACCTTGGGGTCGGGACCCCAATTGGGGTCGCGAGATGATTTCTGGGGGTCGCCAAATCATTTTGGAAGTCAGCTCTGTCTCCACTGTGTTAAAGTGTTCATGTGTTAATGTGTATTAGTCTTTTTGGTCACCTAATGTCTTTTTTTGGGTAATTTTGTGTTTTTTTGTCATGTTGTGTCTTATTTGGTCATTTTGTGTCTTTTTTTGATCATTTTCTAGTCAATTTGTGTCTTTTTTGGTCATTTTGTTTCCTTTTTTGGGGCATTTTGTGTCTTTTTTTAGTCATTTTGTGTCTTTTTTAGTCATTTTGAGTCTTTTTTGGTAATTTTGTTTCCTTTTTTTGGTCATTTTGTTTCCTTTTTGGGTGATCTGAACTGTGCGTGTGAGATTCTGTTCAGTGAGTGGGGGTCGCGGAAACCATGCATGTTAAATTGGGGGTTGCGACTCAAAAAGGTTGAGAACCACTGACTTATATAACCCACTTAACGATAGAGTTGCGTGAATTTTCAGTTTTGTATCAGTGTCCGTAACAGCTACATTATAACTAACAATGTTGAAATAATAATAGAGATGCACTAAGCATCAGTGTTGGCAAGCATTTTAAGCATTTTGTGATATGGTGAGTATTGTGATACAATATATTGCGATTTAACTGTTAAACTACATTATATGTCCACAAAATAAATCAATAATTGTTTTGTCAAATAAGATAAAATTCTCAGTCTATTCATCTCACTTCAGTCTTTTTATTTCTCCACAATGAGAGTCAAACCCACAGACTGACCAACAAAGTATTCAGTCAAACTGAACTGAACTGATATCAAATATGTATGGACGACAACAACTGCAGCCTTTTATCAAACTTACAAAAACTTTAAGCTTCACCGCTCTGAATTTTTTTTGGATGAAGCATAAAAAAAAGCAGAAGTTTGCAGCGTTATTTCCACAACTTCCCGACACGATATCCTGACGCACATGGTTCCTATAGATTCTTTAGATCTTCTAGTTTTGTAACGCTAAATATGGATACTTGGCGGCCATGAACGATATAATAAAGCCATGCAAAATATTGCGATACGATGCTGTATCGATTTTTTCCCCCAACCTCTATAAGATGCTGAAAGGCTGTTTAATACATTTGGAAGATTGAATGTGTAAACAAAGTGAAATGAAAAGCTGAATGACTTTCAACAGATCAGTTAGTTTCTTCATTGTGTTTTTTCTCCATGTACATTGCAACAACAGCACCCTGTGAAAAACATTAAATGTCCCGTAAAAACAGAGAAACATGCAATACTATATAAAAAAATAATCAAAGGAAAACAAAATAGTTCACATTAATTAAAGTAGTAAACATAGGTATTTTCTTCATACAGAGAGAGAAAAAATATATTTTAGAGATATGATGAATGTTTCATTTCCTTACACCAAAAGGTAGAGTAAGTAACAACAAATACCCAAAAAAACCCCATCTGTGTCAGCTATCAGCCAAATGCTGTTTTTAACAGCCTAGAATTTCACAACTAATCCATCAATCAGTGTCAAATATATAAGGAATGCAGCCTGTTTAACCTCACCTACAGTATAAAGGTATACCTGTAATAAAAATTAAATAAGTGGCGTGGGAAAACCTGTATTGGAACATTCATTAATTATTAATATTTACAGCCACCAATAAACATATCTTTATTTCCATTTATTCTTAATTTATTGTTACTTTTTGGCATGCCCATATATTGCAGTTTATTGTTACCTATCAGCCTACACATACACTATATTATATGTCTGATAGGCTACAATCTGCTAAAATATGAGCCTCTCTAATACAGCGGTCGGGCTCTGCTGGGTTGGAAACACTTAAAGTCCGGACAAAGCCGAGGTGCTGAGTACAACCTATTAGATTTCACTGATCCTTCGTTGCCTGTCAAGTGTGTTTTGAGAAGGAAACTACCATGTTCCACTGTTAATGAGGAAGGAGGTCTGAGAAAGCAAAGTGGGAGAACATGAACACACTCTCGCTCCGCTCCGGAATGATGAAGCATTTGTTTTCATTTTTCACAGCTCCTGAAATTCTCCGAATGCGTGTTTGGAGAAAACTCCAGTGTTTCTTTGTGCTGGCTGGCCTCCACTGTGTGTTTTTGTTATTTCACATTTGTTATTTGTGACCCCTTCAGTGCATTTCATTGAGCACAACATGCTTCGGTCAGAGATCCGGTGCTTTCAGCCTGCTGACGGATATCTTTGTTTCTCTGTGCTGCTCAAGGTGGTTACTATTTTAATAACCCCGGTTCTACGGTTACTCTCAATCTGTTTACGCTGATGCTTTTGAATTAGATTATAAATCAAATCAATCATGTGTTTTTTCACCTGCACACATAAATTTTCTCTGTTCCTGGAAGTTTCTGGATAAAACTCCGTACCACTGTGTTTAAACAAACATTCATTCTGGCACTGTGTGCATGTCAGTGGCAATCATTTCCTGACATTTTTAACATTTCTGGCTGATCATCTGGAGACTGAGGGTTCTTGGCGAGGCTGAGAATAAGGCAGACCATCTATCTCTTATTATTTATTGTCTCCAAGTCCGTGACACATCCAAACACCTGTATTCACGTTTCTGAGAGGGAACATCGGCTGTGCAGCTGGCCTTCCACCTCACCTGCTGAATGCAGCTTGGATTTATAGCTGTGGACGGGTGCAGTAGCTGTCTGCTCACCAGTGAGAGTCTTTAAAGTGACTTCTATACTTCAACAACAAGACAGGGCTTTATGCCTACAGTCCAAAAACATACTTTTAATCAACATGATGTAAAACAGGAAGAAGCAGCAAATCTTCATGTCTGAGAAGCTGGAACCAGCAAATGTTTGGAGCCATTGTAGCGGCGTGGCGCTGGGTGGCAATGTCCGCCTCTTGGTATTGGTGGAATGTAACTAAGTACATTTACTCAAGTACTCAAAACCCACCTTTTCAAAATAGCTTACAATACCTGAACTCATAATCTCTCATCTCTGTTTAGTTGTTTTCTTCTGTATTTTGTGTTTGTGTGTGTCTAATTTCCTGTCATGTTAAGCGACTTTGAGTACCTTTAAAAGCGCTATAAAAATTTAATGTATTATTATTATTATTATTATTATTATTACTGTACTTAAGTACAATTTTGAGGTACTTCCATTTAAAAAAAAAAAACAATCTGAGTGGGCCCATTTTGCATAACAAGTACTTTAACTTTTGATACTTTAAGTACATTTTGATGCTGATACTTTTGTACTTTTACTTCAGTAAGTTTTGAATGCAGGACTTTTACTTGTAGTTGAGTAATTTCACAGTGTGGTAATAGTACTTTTACCTAAGTAAAGGACCCGAATACTTCTTCCACCACTAGTCTGTTGGTAGTGCTGTGTGGTCCATTGAAGCCCCTCCTGCTCATCCGGTTGTGAAATACATTTGTTAATTGGGAAATCATTTATGTTTTGTGTTGTGTGTGTGTATGAATATATTTTTTTTACTCTCACACAAAAGTAGGCAGTCCGTGCCCTAGAGGTTAGAGAATTGGGCTTGTAATCTCTGGTACGAATCTGAGGACTGACAGGTCAAGGACAGAAGTGCCCATGAGCAAGGCAACCCTCCAGTGCTCCCCAGGCACCTTAGCATGGTGTGTTCACTGGTGTGTGAAGGATGCAGAGGACAGATTCACTGCTCGCTGTTTGTGTGTGTGTGCAAAACTGAATCTTAATCTAATCTTCGTCACCTAATGGTGGTATATTTGTAATCTGTTTTTCTGATTTTCCTGGTGGCCCCTGATTGTTGACAGAAATGTTGCCAAATTTGGAGATTTTTAAGGTGGCTTTAACATGGATTATACAGATAAAAAGTTAGCTTTAACTTTTGCTTGGTCTGTCATAGTGCTGAGATTTTTCCTCAATATTCATACTATTTTCTGGCTAATAGTTGTGTGTGTCTTTCCCAGAAGTATAGAAATGGTAATGTTTGATTGAGACTTTTGATGGTAGGGAAAAGATGCTGTACGACATTACAATTTACACTGGAGAGCCAAACATTGCCATGTCAACCAATATTGCCATAGGATCTATATGCGGTTTCCATATTTTAAAAAGTCTTGACCTGTACATGATGTTATGTTGTCATAGATTTTATCTAATGGAATGTGTCTGGCGATTTCATTTAACCGATGCGATAAAGTAGCCGGGTAATCAGATTTCCAGTGGATTGCCATGCACTTCCTTACAGCCATCAAAGCAAGGTCAATATATTAATTCCAAGGGTCCATACTGCCCGTGCCAAGAAGGCTCCAGCAAGAGGATTATGTCAATAACGAAATTCCAATGCACATGATAACAATAATAAATGGTGTTTTTCAACCAACCTGGCAACACTGCAGTAACTAGAAGGCTATTAGTTTCACTGGTTTCTCCCAGTCAGTAAGATTACAGGAATGTCTGTAGTAATAGGCTACATATTTGTAAATGCAGGTACATTTAATCAAGCTAACAATATAAGGTTATTGTCTACTGGCAGTCCCGAGGACTTTTTGCTGCCAGCGCTTTGCCCATGAGGCTGGTTGCAACAGAGCTTGTGAACTATGGGACGGACTGCCAGTAAATTTAGTAAAAACATTCACGTTCATTACTTTGGTGATTCCTTCACTTTCCCAAGTACATCTTTTAGTATATGACTAAATTCCTGGTAAACAAGAAACAATTCCATCAGTCTCAGATGTCCTTTGTTAAGTTAACACTTTCTCTTCTTAGAATTAATGATTAAAAAAATGAATTGGCCATCCAAATTTGTTGTTGAATAATTTCGTGTCGATCAACAAATTGATCTCACTTACTCACTAACTTACTCAGTACTAGCACCACTACTTGAAAACTACTGAAAGTGAACCAAGTTTTAAAGAGCAAAGGTGCAAAGTCGGACTAAAAGTCTTTTTTGCCCTCAGACTATTCTGTCTCATCTTATTTCAGGAGCAGCTGTCAAGATCATTTGGCATGATTCACCTCATCCTCTGTTCCAGTCACTTCCTATAGATAGCTCCGGCGCTGCAGGGCTGATTTATCACACTGGCATTAATTGGAAGCTTTGGAAGCTGTGTCACTGTGTGACTTAATAATGTAGCTTTGGCACAGGCAGAAGAGATTTCAGTTTTGTGCTTATCCTAGCAGAGTACTATGAATACCTGCTGTTGGAGGTTGGTTTAAAGGCCCCATATTGCAGGTGCTATTTAAATACTGTGAAAGTGTCAAAATGAGCCATCAGGGATTCTGCAAGATTGTGATGTCACAACAAATGTAGTAAAAAAGTAATAGCAGTAGTAGTAGAAAGTGGCAAAAACAATACCGTTATAGTCAAGACCCAGAAACACTGACCAATCAGAGCAGAAGTGGGGTCTTTAGAGACTCAAAACAATTACAAAGAGACACAAAACAACCACCAAAACCAAAAGAACTATAAAGGGATGGAAAAAACAACCACAAAGCGTTATTTTACAAAAAAGCAGGTGCTGTTTAAATACTGTGAAAGTAGCAAAATAAGCCGTCAGGGATTCCGTAACATTGTGATGTCACAAAAAATCTAGTAGAAAACTAGTAGTAGGAGTAGAAAGTGGCACAACAGTACTGTTACAGTCATTCCCCGGCTGCAATGATGGTGCAGATACACTAAAATCTGCACATGCAGAACACCCGAAAAGGAGAAGGAGAAGGAGTGGAGCATTTAAGAGTGTATGAGACAGTATGAGAAAAAAAATAATGTTTTTTTTTTTTTTTTTTTTAACATTAAAGCATTTAAACATGTTCTAGTAGAAACCTAAAGAGAACCTGACTTAACTTTTATTTTCTAGTCAGGAAACTCCTCCCAGATTAAATTCAACTTATGTTTATTCCTCAGACCTTTGTAAGACTTACCCAAACTCGTAATAAAACATATTTAATGCACCAATTTTAAAGGTATCGTTCCCCTCCTCAGAAAGTGTGATCATGTCAATTATACAGCCCAATTAAAAAACAACAACTGTACTGTGGATATTTTTTCATGCTAATGCTTCATGCTAATGTTTGCACGTGTGCAATGTGGAACTTATGTAGCCACATAGCTAACTGCCTGATAGATAATTCATGCCAGAGAGTGAGATAAAACAGCCATTAATAATAAGAACACACAACACATTGTTCCTTTGACTGTAAGTACAGAAGACATTACATAACCCCAAGTGAAGTTTCAAAGATTTTTGTGTGGTATTGAATCCCAGTAACAACATTAACAACTTCCTTCCTTTTCTATGCGGCGGTGGCTCTGCAGATAGTGAGTAATGGGAGTTCAGTAAGAGGGGGAACAGCAGAGTGCGGCTGAACTCCACTGAGGAAAACATGTGAAAGTCATATCGCTGTGACAAACGGAAGGCTTAGAACGAGTGAGGGCGAACATGAAATGGATGCGGTGGCGTTATGGTCAGAATATTCCCTTTGGGTCCTTGCCATGGTGTCTGTATGTACTGTATTTTTGAGGTAAGCAGCTCATAGTCTGATCAAATACTGAGCCAGCCAACAGCTCTGAGGCTAATTGAATTAGCAGTCACAGGACAGAACTCATGCTCACTACTCTGTCCTCGTCCTTAGGACCGCAAAGGAACAACAACAACACAAGCACGGGATAAATCATATGGCCTCTAATTTGAGAAATTATGTTTCCGATTTTAGCTTTGTCATAACTTTCAGTTAGCTTCATATCGTTAGGAACAGAATGTTTCAATGTCTTAATATATGTATGTTTATATTATATATTAATATATATCTCATATGATACTGTGAAATGTTGGTAATGCAGTCCCAGTAAACAGTGAGACCACTTCAAAGCTGCATTAATTTTGCATTTTATTCAATTTTCTTTTGCCAATGTGGGAGCAGTGAAACAAGCTGTTAACTCAACATGGACATATTTCTGTCTTATAGAGTTGTTACAGTTAACATTCACCTTCAAAATGTTAACCAGGAAGAGACTGAGACTGAGAGAAAAGAGACACAAAAAGACCACAAACAGTCTCACAATGACTATGAAAAGGGGCAAAACAACCACAGAGAGACTTAAAATAATAACATAGCGACACAAAACAGCTACAAAGAGATGCAAAAGTTCCACAAAAAGACATAAAACAACTGATAAAAGGAGCAAGTCGACTACACAGTAACACAAAATGCCCCAAGGAGAAACAATAAAACCACAGAGACAAAACACAATACAAATACAAAACAAATACAAAGGGAAAAAATCCCACAGAAACATCTAACAACTACAAAGAGACTCAAAACAACTACAAAGAGATGCAAAGAGACTACAAATAGACTCAAAACGACTACAAAGAGACTCAAAACAACTACAAATTGATGCAAAAGGACTACAAATAGACTCAAAACGACTACAAAGAGACTCAAAACAACTACAAATTGATGCAAAAGGACTACAAATAGATTCAAAATGACTACAAAGAGACTCAAAACAACTACAAATTGAAGCAAAAGGACTACAAATAGATTCAAAACGACTACAAAGAGACTCAAAACAACTACAAAGAGATGCAAAAGGACTACAAATAGACTCAAAACGACTACAAAGAGACTCAAAACAACTACAAATTGATGCAAAAGGACTACAAATAGATTCAAAACGACTACAAAGAGACTCAAAACAACTACAAAGAGATGCAGAGGGATGACAAAGAGACACAGAACAACAACAAAAGACTCAAATTTACTACAATGACACTCAAAACTACTATAAAGAGATGAAAAAGGACACAAAGACACACAAAAGAAGTACAACGATAGCCAAAACAACGACAGAGAGCAACACAAAACTATAAGTTGATCATAAAGAGAATAAATAAACATACAGACGTGAAACACCTACAAAGAGACACAAAAAAACAACACAAAGGGGCAAAACACTGTAAAATGTCTTGCTCCTATGCAGGAGAGGTGGTCTGGCCTTTGGCATGTCTTTGCCCAGGGGCCCATTGTGTCATAATCCGCCCATGTGGAGACTTAACCCAAACAATAGAGTTGGTGGTAATTCTTTGTGGTTTTGTGGAGTGACACATCGTTCACATTACACATACTAATTATCCATTGTTAACAAAATATTGACATTGTACTTTGACACTGTAAACAAAAGAGGCTGTTGCTGTTGTCGACTTCAGCTCAATATCGAGCCTAATAGTGACGACTGTGGCTGCGAAAGCTCACTGATCTGTGAACTTCATGAAAACTGAAAACAATCATCTGTCAGCTCTCCTCGTCCCTGTTTCTGCGAGTGAATGGCTTACACAAGGAGCTGTGGCTTAGGGCCATGTATTTTGTAACTGCATGGTAGTGACATGTGCATAGATACAGCAGAGAAAACAAACAGGAACGCCCAGACTTTAACATGATGGAGTAATCAAGAGTTGCTGGAAAGAATGTCAACAATGAGCCAAGTGCATGCAGGAGACAGTGAGGGAATCAGTGAGGGGAATGACTTCTGGAGCATGTCGTTGCATAAATTACATTCGATTTCATTTAACAAAAGTCGTTAAAACCTTTATTTTTCTGAGGAACAGTTGCTGACCGTGCATCCTCTATTCCAGCATGGCTAATCTCCCCTGACCACTACAACAGCTGCGGGTGAAATGACTCGCTGCAAGGAGCTCTGAGACTTTTTTGTTCAAGCTCCCCACGCCTATATCTTCAGTCTGTGATTTGATTCAAAGTGACAACTTTTCCGTCCCATGCCCGCTTCCACTGTGTCTGAGCTCTTGCTGCCTAATCATGACCATCCAGGAGAAAAATCCATGTTAAATCTGGTCTGTGCGCTGCATGGGCGTTGGTGAAACGTTCCACTGGGCGCTGGGGGACAAGGATCTGCTCGGCTCTGCTGTTGCCTGGGAAAGCCTGAGTCAGACTCATGAAACTGGACCTCACCCAGACAGTCCTCTTGCTCCATGTCCCTCCCTTTCTTTCTGTCTTATGCTCTGTTTACCTTTTATTAACTGTTCCTCGGTAGGTCCCACTTTCTCAAGACTACTGTACTACTCAACAAGATCTCCAACCTAGACGACAGAATAGACCATTTGGCAATACCACCCAAAACAACATTTGTCAAAATGAGCGTTTCACGGCTCACGGTACCGCAGAACGGTTCGAGGTTGTGAAAAAGGCTGCAGTTTCTGTGAATTTAGGCTGCAAACCACTGACTTAGGTTTAGGGAAAAACTAATTCTGGTAAGGCGTTATAAAAGACAGTTTAAACAGTAAATAAATGTACGTAAATGCCAGATGTGAAGTTGTTATGAGGATGACGTGAGCCACGAAAGATACGTAGAAAAACTTAAGTCATTCACAAACCGTGATCCACTATGGAAGTAACATAAAAGACGTAAGTTAAATATAAAACATTTTACACAAACCGTGAGCAACGAAATTTACATGAAAAACATTAAGTAAAAAGTAATTTACCCGCGGGACACTAACCCTGTTCTCCTTGGTGAAAGTCCGCCATTTGTTGATAACGTCTGATAAGGTAAAATTGAATATACTGTCCCTCGCATTGCTCTACGGAAGGGCAAAATGTTTGTCCACTTCCTTTAAAATCTGAGAGTCAATCATATGCCAGGCATGTCACATCTACCAAAAGCCAAAAACTTACCTAAAACCTCCAGTACAGAGTGGACTTGTCAGTACAGAGAGATGAAACACACTGTAACACTGTATCAAATATTATTGTACCTTTCACAACCACTAAAACTGTGTTAAAAGCTAAAAAACAACATCAACAAGCTGGATGTTTCCTATAATTTGGAAAATTGATTTGACAAGACTGTCTGCAAACTGCAAGCTAAGGACGTGGCTGGATCGCACTGCTCTTTCACCGGTCAACCTAGCAGTGGTGAGGGGCAGAGAAAGGAAGTAAATAGATATAAGTGTCTGGTGGGGGACTTTAGAGTTAGGCACCAAAACCACTTGGTTAAGGTTAAGTTGTAAGGACAATGGTAGGCTTAAAAAATGCAACAATTGGAAAAAACTTTCAACAAAGGGATGCTAACATCGGTCTGTAGGTCCGCCTGGGTTAGTTGCCTACTCCCTCGCTGCCTGCCCAACAACAGACCTACAGGACTTTTAACATCAAATTGCTTCGACATTGAACCAAAAAATAACAACTTTTATATTAAAGCATCTGTGGCTTGCAGAAATGTCAAATTCCAAGATTATTTGCTGGTGACTTGGCTCATAATTGAATGCTCTAACTTACCTGGAATTACCAGAATCCTTTGATCTTTAAGGTAATAAAAAAGCAGGACACAGGAAATAAACCAGACCAAGAAAAACATATTAGCCTCAAATACAGACTGATAACCACCCCGTGCTATACAATTCCTGCTACGCATAATTGCATTGCAGTGAGTGTGGCAGCACAAAGCTCTGAGTACAGTACAGCAACAACCAAAAAAAAGGGGAATTTCCCCTTTCAGCCTGGTCCCTACATTAAAGGTTTGCATCTCACATAAACAAGCATGTTGTTTTGTTACCTGAAACCATATGTCTCCTCTGTGGCAGCCCTCCCTTCCTTCCTGGCCCTTGTCATTAATAGTGAATTAAATAAAGCTTACTGAGCCGACATCTGGTGAACACTGCTTCAGCTAAAGGTGTTACTTTTAGAAGTCGTTTCCGTGTAATTACTTTAGAACAACATCAAAGACAGTGGCCATTCTTTCCATGTTGTGGCCTCATACATAATGTGCTACAAATTTGTACCTAGCATTCTTCAGTAATGTCCCTTTGTCTGCTACTGGATAATAGCTGGTGAGGCTGAGGAAATTAATTAAAATGCCAGAGCGACTGACTAGCACCATGATTCCAGGTGAGATTAAGCCAGTCTTCCTAAACTGATCAGTGTTTATGTAATAACAATGGACAATCACAGTCTTTGTAATTCTCCTGAGAAATTTTTTGGCTTTTAATGTCTTTTTTGGTGTAACAGGTCATGGTTTTACTGATTATATTGAGTCGCAGCCATAGACTGTGAAAAAAAAATGGATGGAGCCACCGTTACGTCATCTATTTGTTTGTCAAATATTTTTTTTGAAGCCTCTAGTTTTGCATTTTGGCAGTTGCCATCTCGTTTTTTTGGTAAATATTTGGACCAACCTCCCGGTCTGAGCAGTGAAGCATACTCCTAAGTGCCTTAAGCCTGCATTCTTTCAAAAGTCCAGCAGGGGGCGACACCATTGGTTGCAAAAGAACTCAGGTCCTATCTATTTAAACTCAAAATAAGACGACTTCCCTATTGATTTATTACTTCAGAAAAAAATCTTGTAGCAAGATTATGGTCTCAAGTTTTAAGTCTTCTTCAAGACAATTTGATTTTAATTGTGTAAATAATGTTCCAATTTAGAAGAAAACTGATGATGAAGAAGCTTATGATTTGGGACGTGGTTACCTTTTGACTGACAGGTCGCTAACATGGCAAAATAAGCAAAACAATGCATATCCACAGCACTGTGGACATCTAAATAGTCGTGAACTTATTCGCCTTGTTTTTGTCTCAAAACTTTGGCCGTGTGTTTTCAGTTCATGAGTGTTTATTTGAACATTTTGTTCATGTAAAAATGTCTTTTTCTGTGTTTGGTTGTACAAAAAGACACTCCAAGGAGTTGGCTGTTTATTTTTTCTGGTAATAACGTACATTTTGTATAAATTTTTAGATACACCCGTCCTCGTGCCAAATATGGTCTCTCCCGAATTAAAAAAACAAAGATGTTGATGTACGTAAAACAAAATGGCGACAGCCATAACAAACTTGATGCTTCAAAAGGGTAGTGCACAAACCAATTAGTTTTGTCACAGTGACTATGTCCTTTGTTTATAATAATATTTCTGCATTTTATCAGACCGAATGGATCTAGCTCTGATAGTAAATTTAGTCTTTTTTGTTACAGTTGCAGTCAATAAAGTTCTGCAGTGTAAGAAAGTCAAGAATTTTACTTTGATGTAAATCAGCAGACATCAATTTGACAAAAATGAATACATGTCTAAAGGAAAATGGTCTTGCATAAATTCCAGGTTAAATATAATAATAAACATGTGTGTATTCCTTTGTTATTCCATAAGAATTCATTTAAAGGGACAGTATCAATTAGTGATCAGCAGCTGTCTCAACTGGCTTACTGTATTGTACTGTACAATGTTTTGCATGTCCAGGTTTTAAAGTTCATGTTCATATCTCATTATGTCAGCATATTGAGAAACAGTTGAACTCTTGGAATGGAATCTACATGATTTATTGGCGTAGTGGATTGAACGACACGCTGAGCTGGTGACTGATAAGAATGTATCTCCACACCGCTGTTGACACTGTGTGACTTTGGAGTTGCCGTGAAGTCAATGGATTCATTCATGGTACAGTACTTTCTCTCTGGTTGCAGCTGTAGAGTGAGTGTGTGAGTATCTGTGTGTGTGTGTGTGTGTGTGTGAGAAAGGGAGAGAGAGAGGGAAAGTCAGAGAGAAAGAGAGAGAGGGAAAGGGAAAGGGACAGAAAAAAAAGACGAGTGGAGGGGGGCAACTCATATTTAACCTGTAACTTGAGAAGCTGATAACAAGGAGCGAATGAAGAATGAGCTTGTGAGGAAGGTGTGTGCGTGTGTGTGTGTGTGTGTGTGTGTGCGTGTGTAAAACAGAGACAGTGAGACAGAGGAAGAAAAGAGCTGTGCTTTTGTTTCCCGTGCTCATGTCCCGTTCCCCGCTGATCTTCCTGGGAAATTCAGTTCAATATTTTTTCTCCCTTCTCGTTACTCATGTGTCTCCCTGTTTGGGAGGAGGGTGAAAATGGACTGAACAAGAGGGAGGAGAAAAAGCCAGGCAGGGGAAAGAGAGGGAAATAGCTCCAGCCTTGTAGCCAGACTTTGCCTGCTTATTCAGCGCCGAGTGCTGCACTGCGCCGTTTCCAGTTGTGGGATGTTAAGATTTGCCTTTGGCTGCACTTCTCCCCACTCTTGCGCTCACATAAAGACTCTTTAGACATTTTTATGCTCATTTTCTTGGAGGAGGAGTGAGAGAGGGAGAGACTAGCCAGACCTATTAGCCCGGAGCCTGAAACACATACACACACACACACACACACCAACTCTCTCTCTCTCTCTCTCTCTCTGACACACACACTTGTACACTCCTCCAGCTCTGCGCTGCACCAAGGTAACTGAGTAGATTTAGCTTTAGCCATCTGGTCGGAGCGCAGGGAAAACCTCTCTGCTGCACGGAGGGGAGGAAAGGGAAAGGACGATGCAGCACTAAAACACAGCTGGACAGAGAAAACCAAAGAGTGAAAGAGAGACCGACACACACACACACTGAGACAGGATGGCCACCGCAGTGTTTCAGGTAAGGAGTGTGGTCGGAAGAGGGGGATAAGAGCTGCTGCCTGTCTGGTATTGGAGCGCCCGGCTGTCCCAAGTGTTGGCTGTGCTGTGCTCTGTTTCACAGCACACCCTCCGCATTATGGATTTGCTTTATTTGATAGGGAGAAAGAGAAAAGTGCTCTCAGATGTATGTTTCTTTTAGCCATGTATATAACCTGGCATGGATGCAGTATAGTTTATGTACTGTTATTGCATGTGTATTTATACAGAAGATGTACAGTGTTATGTACATTTATATGGATATGGGTCTGAAAAAAAGTGATTACAGTTATTTTATGTGTCTGTGTGACTGCACAGTACAGTGCACTGCTTCTTCCCCTGTAGCTGGTATGGATGACAGGAATGTTTGTAAATGAGAACGTAAGAGAGAGAAAGACAGATCGGAATTTGTGTTTGTTGTATCACTGTAGATGTTGTTTGTGTGCATGTAATGTACAGCACTGGTTGTTTCTGGACTGCTTGTGTCTGTGTGTGGTCTCCTTGGCTTACCATGTTTTGTGGTTGGTGGCCCATGGTCATGAATGGAATGACAGTGGTGGCGTATGTCCTCTTCTCTTCTCTTCTCTTCTCTTCTCTTCTACTTTCCACTTCTCCATGTGTACAGTATGTACATATCTGTCTGTACTAACGTAATCCTTTCTGACCCCGAGGTCAAAGCACAGAATTAAAAAAACAAACGGCCAACAACCATTTGTGGTTGAAAGTGATATTTCATAAATGAAAAATGTATTGTGTTCTCTATGAGAGAGAGAGAGAAAGTATTTGTTAGCCCTCTTCCATTGATTTCAGCGTTGGTGCGTTTGCAGCCATGAACTTAGCCGCAGTGTTTCACAATAGAAACCTTGCAGGAGTTGTTGCACAGAGAACATGGCCCCAGGCGTGACAAAAACCCAACAGCACTTTGGGAATTTTTGGCACGTAAAGAGTGAGTCACAATTGCCTCCAATTTGCTTCAAATTGGGGAGAAGGAGAATAAGGGCATAGTGTGAGAACATAGAACATATTCTTAAAAAGATTTGCAAGGTAGCACCGTAGGCTGACAACTGTGATTTCCCCCCTGTGTGTGTGTGTGTGTGTGTGTCTGGATCCTTAATGGATTCTTTTTTGTTTATGAGGCTGCCAACACACACTATACTATGTAAGATAAGCCTTCAATTTGTGTTTAATCTTCCAAATGCATGTTGCATTAATATACTGTAGTTCAATGGAGCTGTTGGAAGACAATAGCAGCCAAATGGTGGTTATACTGATTGTTATCTCAATGAACAGATAAATTATATATGAATGTAGAATCTGTAGGCAATGGGACAGGATTTTTTGAATGCATGTAAACAGTAGGCTGGTAAGACCATATCAGCACGTGAGCTCAAGATTCTTGATAGTCAGGCCTTTCCCCCATTCAACCTTATTTGGACTGCGCCATTGTCGACAACGCAACTGCTCAATCAGGGACTGCATTGTAGATTGTGATGTAAGATACAGGCTGCTGCTGCCAAACAGTAAAGGCGGCTCCCAGAGGAACCATGTGTGCATCCAAAAATGCAGTTATTACTAAAGAAGATGAAATAACAACCATTTAAAATGAACCAGAGTATGCACTTAGTGAGTTTGTTGGCCGCAGGGGCGACCAGTTGTACACTGTAAAAATAACCTGTTGTTTTTACGGTAAAAAAAACGGCTGCTGTGGTTGCCACAACTTTACCATAGTAAATACGGTGCAACTTTTTCTAATATTATGGTAAAAAGATATTGGCACTGTTGATTTCACATTTAAGATTGCCATTTTATTCCATATTTTACCTTATAAATAAAAAGTTTTTCCATCAAAAGAAATGCTGTTCTGCCATATAATTGACCAGAAAATACTTTATAAATGCAGCATAAATTAAAGATTTTAACATTAACCCTGTAAGACCCAGTGTTGCAGAATTACAACAATTTTGGTTATCCCCAAAAAACCTCAATTTAAAAAAAATTTTTTTTGGTCATTGGGTCCTATTGTTTGTACTCACAATGCGATTGGATCCATTGTATATAAGGCCCGCACTCAGGTCAAGAAGTCACAAGTACAGTGTGCACGTGTGTACATGGCAGCTTCATTAAATGCCCAGAAACCAACCAGTACTCTAATAATAGAGTATTGCAACTTTATTTAGGTCTCGAATCAAGATTTAGGACAATTTTTACCTTAGTGGTTTCAAAAAACAGAGGAAATTGTTCATGAAGCTTCATTTGCACATCACTGATGATCAGTGAAGGAGAACAGCTTCAAAGGTAGTGATGAAAAACTTCCTATACTGTAGTATGTAACATCAGATTTGCCGTCACTTGTTTAATGTGTGAGCCACACACTCTGTGGAACCCTTCCCTGTCAAACAGGAATATAAGGCAGCAGTGTCCTGTCCGGACAGCAGCATTACCCATGACTCCTGGTTGTGTGGGAATGGCGTACATCCACTGGCAGGGAGCCCGTGCCGGACTGGATTTCAGAGAAGACATTTTTCATCATTACCATCTGCCAGGGAAACAGTGCTCCAGTCAACCCCCCGTCCCTCCTTTAGGCAGCTCATGATAGATGCCTAACCACAGACACACACAACTGCACATGCAGCCAGGATGGGCACATAGGAAGGGTGGGCAGCTTGAGAAGGTGTGTGTTGAGTGACTATGGCTGTGTGTGTGTGAGTTTGTGGGATTAGGGATAAGGCAGTGGTCCATAGACCATATAAAACCACCAGCATGAATTCTCATGCTTCTCTGCTGACGTAATCCTTCCTTGGTGTGTGTGTGTGTGTGTTTCAGTCCTTGCAGACACAGCTGAACCTCTTACATTACTATGTATTGTAAAAGAGAGCATTTCACTGTAGTTTCTTTAGTGATTCTTGTCATTAATACAAAACAGCCTGACTGTGCAAAGGATGTGTGTTTGATCGATGTCTGTCTCAACTCCTGATATAAGACTAGACGCTTTGTTTCAATTCACTTCCCCGCATAAACCATGAGACGGATTGCTGGACTGTCTTAGTCAGACCTTTATTTCCTTCAGTATTTTTAATTTGCTTTACCAGTCTTTCCCCCTGTTCCATCATTCATCTCCTTCCCTCGTGTCTCTTCTCTCCATTCATCTAGATGGATGGATGGATGGATGGATAGATAGATAGATAGATTGACAGAAAACTTGGCATTGACCCTTGAATCAAGGGCATAAAGGTGCATCGAATATAAACAAATGAGATCACTCATGTCTGTAATTAATAAAAACATACTTCTAATGCATCATAATCTGCTTATTGCGCTGCATGATTAAAGTTATGAGCCCTCAAAAATATTCATAACGCTTTAAAACATCAATCATAACACATTCTAAAGCATTTAATAATGACTTAGAAGGTATAACTCAGTGGTATAATGCATTATAATGTGATTATAATGTTAGGCTAATCATAACCCTATGATATGATCAGAATTATGCATTATATTATTATTATTATTATTATCATCATTATTATGCATTATAATATATTTATAATGCATTATCATAACTGTTATAATGCATTGTAATGTGATTAAATGGTTAGGGTATGACACATTATATAAGTACTATGATATTTGACTCTTTAAGTCTTTAAAATGTGATTTATAATGTGCAATGGTTATTGTTATAGACATAAGCTTCATAGAAAGTGTTACCACAAGTTTAAACATAGTATAGTTTGTATACATGGCATAGGCTAAATCAATATATGGCTTGATACATGTCCCCCCTAATGTAATACAAATTATGTTATACTGTTGGAATTTCTTTTATGCCTAAAAAATGCTCTCTGCAGGACTGTAATGTCTGTGCAGCAGTTTATTTATACCCTTTGTCCTCTGGATTAAATGCTGGCACAAACTGTGAACCTGCAGTACATTAGCGACATAAATAATCTATAGCTGTGCCAAAGCATCATGCCTTACAGTTAGGCTTTTAGTATGATTAATAGTATCCAATGAAGGCACAGTAAAAGCTTCATGTTTTTCAAGGGCGTCATATAATGTTTCACTTATGGTTGTTACTTAGCAGGTCGTCTGGCGCATATGAGAAACTGCTGTCATAGGCCCAGAGGAAGGCGTTTAAAGAGTGTATGAAGGAACATATCCGGAGACTAATGTTGCAGTTAAATTGAACAGTGGACCCCTTTAGAATTTACTGCTTTGAGGCTGTAACACCTCAGCACCATGAAAACGTGACAAAGCCCACCAACTTGGACCAAAACATGCCTCATTCACCCAACTGATGTAATGCTCTCAGTCTGATTGTTGGTTTTATTTTGTTCTACCACTCAACAGACATGTACATCAAGTTAGGTTTCAGACTTTTATGGTCGAGAGACTTCGTTGGTTTCCACTCAAGAATAGCTCAACTTTAAATGAAACCACTTGCCCACAATCATTGTTTCTCCCCATTTGTCCTTCAGTGATAACTGGTGCCAGCATACTCAGACCAAAGCTTTCTGTAGACCCTCACAGTCTAATACCCCTTAAATAGAGGAACTTCTCATAATACCCCTAAAAACAGGAACATTATAGTGAAACATTTAATGACGGCTAATCGTTTAAATGACTCCATGCAATCAAGCTTAAAGCCTGGTATAATGGCCCTTTTTTAAACAGCGTTTGTACTTTCATAGTCAAGAAATGAGAAAAAAGGGTAAAAAAAAAGCCCATTCCCAGTCTTTGACATGGCTTTTTAGTTTGACAAGCGGCTTTACATTTGTGATTACCAAATTACATTGTTCCCAATGGCCCCACCAATGGCCCCACCAATGGCTGCACACATGTTGTAGCTGTAGTACATATAGTATCATTTTGTTCATGAGGTAGATTGCCTTATTTGACCCTTGCAGGGTTCCATCACACAAACGTTTCAAAGCAACATGAAGTTGATTAAATGTGGCTCCTCCAATGAAACTCATCTGATGTTTTATTATGTGTAGGCCATGTGGAGAGTTTTGAATTAGCATATCTATAGGTTTATTCAACTTGCATGGGTTAGGATGTTATGCACTGGTGCAGGCTTTTATTCCCGCCAAGAACTTTATGTTTTCGGTTTCTTTTTCTTTTTTTTTTCTGTTTGTGAGCAGGATTATGGCAAAAGTATTGGACTGATTTCAATGAAAGTTGGTGGGAGGGTGTAGCATGGGCTCCAGAAGGAGCAGATCTGAATCACAAATGTGGATACACAAAACAATCACTTTCATTAAAGGCATGTTATGCAGGAACTGAGAATAAATCTTTGCTTCGAAAGCTATGGTGTGCTATGGAACCATAAGGACACTATTTTGGTATAAAGTCATCCAACAGCACAGACAGTACTTTTTTTGTACGAGATTTTGTTGAGAGATTAAACTAAAATTACATTTAACCATTTTGTTAGATGTGCTGGAGGATTTGCAAACATTGTTGATGTTATTGGTATCATCGTTGGTATTTAATATGGAACTGTCTTTGCACAATTTGTATACATAAGGACATTGGAGTTTCATGGTTTTTATCCCGCACCACAAGCCCATTTCTAGTTTTCATGTCTTTGCGTGTGTTTGTTCAGCAGGCATGAGAGAGGCGAGGGTTCATGATGTCATATTGTAAGAATTCACCTCCAACACCACACTTGTTGGTTTCAGCTGCTGACTTTAATACTTTGACGTGAATGTAATGGACTTTGACAAGATGCCATGGCTTTGAACCTCTGTGGTCACATATTACATCACTGCATACAGCTTCTTTTAAGATTTACGGCAGATTTGGAGAAACTGTGCTCTCAGGGCATCAACCTGCATTAGAAGTTATTGGAAAACAGTGGTACAGCCACCAGGAAGGACTTGAGTGGGTGGGGGCTTTTGCCTCCCTGTTTATGTACTAAGGTTTTTATAAACTAACTGGTTTAAACATTTTTTCATCATTAACCATGACATAATAACAATATCTGACATCTGATTCCCTAAACTCCTTATGTCTGTGTTGCCTCCAGTAGATGCAGTATACAGATGAGGATGGTGTTTTTTTAGTTGGGTTTTAATGAAATTTTTTTACCCTTTTCCCTTGAATAATGGCACAGCCCTGCACAATAGCTCTTCTTTGTTACCCAATAGACAGGCAGCTTTCGGATTATAAAGAAAATTAATGTCATGGTAAGGTGATGTACAAAGCGTAAAATTAGTTAAGTCAATGACTCAATTAAGTGAAAGTGCAGTTTGATTCCATATGACTGAGCATCCATGTGGACACTATGTGAAGTATGTGCCCTGTGTGTGTGTGTGTGTGTGTGTGCCAGCAGTCAACTGGGAGGGTGAAGAGAGGTTGTTTTCTTTTTTTTCTTTTTTTTTTTCTTTCTTATCAAGCCTTCATGTCTCTCTGAGGAATGTTTATGGAAAGCAGACCTGGTTCCTTGGATTTGCCAGAAAGCCCTCATGTTGTTGTTTGCTTTTCATGGCTGATTGATGGGGAAGGGGGCTTGGTCTTGAACAGAAAGACAGGAAACACCGGTGCCAGGTTCCCGAATCTCTCCAGGCAGCTGAGAGTTGAGGACTGGTGTTCTAACAGATGAGGAGATGTTTGTCTGACCCCAAGCAATGTGTGTATGAAGCTTTAACATGACTTTTCTTACCTGTTTCTTACTTTACAATGTAAAATGTAGTATTTTGGGTACTTTTTTGCACTTATATTGCACTATATTTCTTCTTTTGGATGGTGCCATAATAAAGACTGTGAGGACTTCTTAAAATTGCTGTGTAAATGCCAGAAGTGAAAATTGAATGGCCTTGATACTGTAGTTTTAGCCTAGCTTGTTTATGACTTGCTAATGGTATTGTTGATTTTGCCTCCTGAGACACATCATTAATATTTATAATAGCAGTATTTGTGCAGCAGTAATTAATGATTGAGTCAGATCTGAGATTGTATTGATATTCTGTCAGTATAGATTTCATATGCATATTAAATGTAAATCATTTTAAAACCCTGGCATCGAACAAGCTTTCAGGACTTATGTGAGGTTGTGATGTCACAACTGTATATATATATATGTAATAAGTGTCATTTAACAGCCCTTACACTCATTTCCCGTCTGCAATGACAGTGCAGAGATGCAGAGAGTGCAGATGCTGAAGACCCAGAAACACTGACCTATTAGAGCAGACTGGGCTTTTTCGGGGTGGGGGGCTCCTAAAGAGACAGGCACTAAAATAGAGACAGAGAGTGAATACAGGTATTTTCAAAGGGACAGTATGAGAATTTTTTTTTTTTTTTTCTTTACTTTAAACCATGCAAATATGTTCTAGTAGAAACACAAAATAAATATATAACCCTGAAAATGAGCATCATAGGTCCCCTTTAAACCATCTGTATACTGACATTGTTTCATATTCAACACTTCATGCATGGGGACAACTATTTTGTGCAGAAAAGGGGATCTGTGAGCGAAATAAATAAAGAAGACAGAGTAAATGTGTAAAAAAGACTGTGGCGGGATTAACAGTGAAACCCAAACCTGCCAGTCCATCCGTCATTAGATACAGCAAAGTGTGCAGGTGGGAGGGTGAGTTAGTGTGGCGGTTGCCTGTTAGATCCTTGCATGTTAACATAAATATCCTTCCCCTCCCAGAGGCTTTTCGCCTGAGTTATAAGTTAACAGCTCATCTTGTTGCGGTGTGTTGAATGCCAGCATGGTTGACTTTTAGCACAGGCTCGCCTCAGCTTGTCCAATTTCCCTCCTGACAACAACCTCCTGCTTTCTGAGAAAGAAGCACTCCTCTTACAAAGTCAATATAGCCTGGAAGGACAGCAGCTATTACAGTACACACTTCCACAGAATATACACAGTACAAGTATCAGAGATTATAACAAATGTAGCTGGTCATTACCTGCAGATATTATCATGCAATTGCTCAGAAAAATTATAATTTCAAAATTATAATTCTGGGCAATTCCGTCTGGTGATGAAGATTATTAATATGATTAAAAGCCACTAAATGGATTTGTGGTGAGATTGTTTTTGTCAACCTCATTCCATTTTATTTGCTTGTCTTCAAGAGTGCAGTACAGTGATATAAGATTATGGTTAAAGCTGTGGCAAATCCTGCACTCTATCATGTTAAATATTAGTGTGCACAGCGACCACAATAACTGTAATAACCGTGATATCATATTATGTGGTGTATTTATGGGTACAGTGGAAGGCATACATCAACATTTTCAATCATCTTTGGGACTAGTTTCTGACCTGGCAGCCAGTCTTGTGGCTTAAGGGAAGAACTTTAAACTCAAAAATGTGATGTGATGTTTGACCTTCACTGTGCAGAGTGATGTATGTGCAGTATGTTCTCACTTTCATCTGCTGAAGAGGAACTTTTCTCTGAGCTCACCTTGGATTGAGTTGAACACGTGAACATACCAGATGGTTTGTGACATCACAACTCGTTTGGAAGCCAATTGTGGTCCATTATGCAACTCGAACAAATGTGATGTGAAAACCTCAGTGGATATTTCAGTAAAGTAGGAGACATCTTGTGTCCAGCAGTGACATTTTTCAAATAAACAACATTTGCACATTCACAGGCGGAGTTTTCAATGAGGGAAAAGAAGTAGACGCAAGTTTTTTTTAACCGAAACAGCTGAAGTAAAGGTGGTAATCAGGTAACGTAGTATAAAGATCTACAAAGTCCGCATAGAGAGTATGATGGGTTGGATGGATTGATGAAAAAACAGCTGCTCTTTCTGATATTCAAAGAGTATTTGTCATGTGACTGTTCTCATTCAGAGTGCAGAATAAAATGTTCTTTTTACAGAATCTGGTGAATGCAATTTAAAAAAAAGATAATTTTTGGGTAAAATGTAAAATGAGACATGTAGAATAGAGTGATTTTGATAAAATGTTAAATGTTTGAGCTTCTTTTTGGTTACTTTTCTGACAGAAGCACTTATGATGATGGACTGGAAAATTGAAAATTGATAATTTGAAATGATAATTCCTGACTATAACAAATGGGGTATTTTTGTGATTTTTTTTGCAAGGAAACATGATGATTATGTTCATTGATTTTCAAATTCGAGTTGGGTTTTAGGGTACAAAATGTTTACATATAACAAGATAATCTGACGCTCGTGGAACACATAACGTCATAGTTTAAAGCGTAGGGCCTCACAAATCTGAAGGGGATTTTTAACTATTTCCCTGATATATCCCGCTTACTTTGGCTTACAGTCATTCCAACAACTATTTTCCATTTCGTCTGTCCTGTGTGACTTATCTGTCTGCATGTCTGCTTCATAACATCTCCTGTCAGTGAGCAGCTGTCCAATGACATCATGTGGAAAAATGTTTTCATATTCACAGTGTCACTAAGATACAAAATATGGAGATGCTGAAGGACTATTATTCACTTCTGAAAGAGGCTGAAGTTTTCCTCTCTTGCATTTTGTTTTTCGAGCAAAGCTAAAACACCTCCAGGACATTTCTCTGTACAGTACGTACAGAGATGAAATATTGATCTTCTCATCTGTCTCTGGGTAAGACAGCAAACAAGCACTTTGCCCAAAATGTCACAGTTGCTTTAGTATAGAATAACTTGAAATGAGATTGGCAGTGAAAACTTAAATTGGGTTGATTTCCGTCAAAAACAGCACAGAAGACGGCCAACTTGTAAGACTGTAAATACAGTACAAGCAGCTTTTTAAGATAGGGACTTTTCCTATGAATGCCAAAAGGCATACCCCCCTCAATCCTGATTCTTCACGGCTGCCTTCTTCTCTCACCCCCACCCCCTCCTCGCCCTCCACCACTTGGCCTGGTGCCAGACAGTGAGAGCCATGCTAAATGTATAAATTAGCGTGCTGGTAAATATGGGCTCTTAGCAGAAAGAGCCTGGGAAGGGAACGTGACCCCCGCTGTAACTTTGGAACAAAAGAAACAAGCCATAGCTTCTCCCCTCTCCACGCCGTCAGTCCCATCCAACAAAGACCGGGTGAGATTGAACAGGCGCTCCGGTCGGCAGAAGGCCACTTTGAGTCCCAGCCGTGGAGAAGAAACATGGCAGGTACATACAGAGGCTGTCAGTGCCCCTCTGGGGCTTCAGATATTTACACACTGGCAGAATAACATAAAGTATGTGTTCCTTATTATGTTTTTTATCTTCACATTTGATCTATCACAGTCTTATCTCTGGTTATTTGCTACTGCACTGATGTCAATCTTAATCTTTATATATTACACACACACACACACACACACACAAACTTGTTCCATGATATTTCATTTACAGTACACACACACACACACACACACACACACACACACACACACACAGGAAGACATATTTTAGGCCTGAGAGTAACGCTTACTTTATTTTCAAATAATTACTTGATCAATAACATTTCAGAAATGACATGTTCCAAGATGTCCATAAGTGTCTTGTTTGGTTTGTCCATCAATCTGAAACCCAAACATATCATCACACATGGTCTTTTAACCAAGAGGCCTGTGTTCCTATCCCGTTGTTGGCAATTATGTCCGGAATTAGTGGTTTTTAAGTCAAACTCTTTATTTCTTTTTTTCCTAACCTTAACCATGCGGTTTTAGTGCTTCAACTTGAAGGGATAGTTCTGGATTTTGGACATTAAGCTGCCATTCCTGTAGTGGATTCAGAGCTGTCAACTTACTTTCTGAGCTCCGGTGTCAGAGTTCTGGCCGATTCTGATCGTAGAATACATAGTTCCTGCAAGCTGGCATTAAAAGGTCATCCATTCCACCACAAAGCGATGGTCCTTGTGCATTTCAGAAACCAATTTCAATTGTCACTATTTCTTAAAAAAAAAAAAAAAAGCCAGTAAATGTATTGACAGCTTTTTTGACCCTGCCAGTTTGCCCAGAACTATCTATTCACCGGAGCTCGGAAAGTAAGCTAATATCAGTTAATATCCCGAACTATCGATTTAACCCTTATACAGCATTAACTCACATTATTTGTTTATAATGTGTTACGATCATCACATGCTTACAACATGTTGCGATTGTCAAGTTTTTGCGACTTGTTGTGATCATCTCATGTTTACAGCTTTTTGGGATCGTCACATATTTATGTGTTGTAATCGCCATGTGTTTACGACTTGTTGGGATCATCACAAATTTACGCGTTGTGAGCGTCACCTCTTGTTGTGGCCGTCATGAATCGTATTTTGTCGGATATCATACTAATCAAGCTGAAAACGTTTTCAAAAGAAATCATACAAACCTGTTAATAAGAAAAAGTTTAAACGTGGACATGTCCTGCCATTCCTGAAGTGTTTGTTGCCGTGAAACATAAATCAGCGGCACTGAGACAGGGAACAGTGTTTAAAAAACTGCTGTTCAGTCATGTACATGTCCTGCAGTCCAATCTGCTCAATAAATCTGAGATGTTCCACAACTTTCCCCGAGGAAAACATGCCATAACTTTTACAGAGACTGACAGAGAAAAGAGAAAAAAAGCCATAGATGTAGATATTCTAGAAAACAACATGTGGACATAGAGATTCTAGTTAATGATAATTCAGTATACACACAGTAGATGCATCAACATGGTTATAAATCAATAACAGATAAAAGCTGACTGATAAGGCATGGGCGCTTGGACCAGAGCTCTCCCATCATTCCTCTGTGCTTTGATAACATCCCAATAAGTCCATACGGACCTGCACTCTGGCACGCTCCACCATCACGGCGGCAGAAAAGCCTTCTGTTACTGGTTATGGCTCGCAAATTGAATTTGCACACTGAATAGTTCTGCAGGGATGTGCCAGATGCAAGGAGCTGGATAAACATAAAAGCACTCAGGGCAGCCGTGTGTTTATATGCCAGCCCAGAGGGCCGGGGAAAGTTTCTCGAGCTGCCCCACACTCTTACTTTTCCACGCTGGAAACAAGCTAACCTGCGTGGCAGTCATTTCACTGCTTGAAGTAAAGCTGGAATGTGCTTTTTCTCTGCCATGATTTATCACCGTGCAGTTTGATTTTCCTACATTAAGTTTGAGATTTATAGACGTAAGCATCGCTGAGATTTCACTGCTGGTTGTTTACCCAAATAATGACTCAATTCATCATTTATTTAAGGCTCTACTCCGCTCACGTCATTAGTGAGGGTCATTAACATATTCAGAACCTGGGAGACTGATGTGGATTACATAACAGGACTGTGTCTGGAGTGTGTCAGTAGCGAGCAGGAAGCTGACCGCATGTGAACGCTGTCCTACAAACAAGAGATGTCTGACATGGACTTTTGTCTGCAGGAAATGGGCCCTTGTTTAATGTTGTTAACACAAGCATGTACGGAATGCAACAACACAATTATTCTTTATTATATTACACTCATTTGAATACTCCCGATAGCATCAACACACACTCATGCCAGGCCTCCTCCACACGCACCGCGGAGCACGGACAAAGCCTTTGTGTAGGTTTTCATCTCAATTCAAACAGAATTCAGAGGCTTTTGGTCACATTGAGTCCATCTTATACTTCATTCAGATGTAAAAACATACATTTAAATGTAATTATATTACTTCATTTAAGTGTCTGGTCTCATCTTTGTCTTGTGATAGCTTGAAATTATACTCCTATATATGGCATGTGAGTATAGCGAGTGAGTAAGATAGATCTAGTGGTGGTATATTTACTCAAGTAGCTACTGTACTTATGTACTTAAGTTTAACTACTTTTTTTTAATACTTCTACTAATTGTAAAGGCAAATATTTTTTTTCTACTCCATTACATTTAGCTGACAGCTTTATTTACTTTTAGGCATGTGAACCATTTAAAATGATCATGCATTTTTTATAAATGAAACCACAAAGAGTATATTAAATCGTTAAAAATTAGCCCTACCTTGACAACAGTTAAAAGCTGCTTACATAAATGTGTCAAAAATAATTATCCAATAATATATTTGGAATATATGTTTTATGTTGTGACTTGACTTGACTTAACTAAGGACTGGACAAGACAAAATGACTTTGTAGGCTACTTACTTGAAAATTGGACCAAACAACTGAGTCACAGATCTGCCATTAGGCCATGTTAATGAATACAATGAATACTTTGAGTATACAGCCATTAATTCAAAGATTCAGCCATCAGATACACTGATATGTCTGATACATTGTGATGAATTAATGTGAAATATAACCATGAAATGTGGCTTTATAATGACTTTATAGCCGGCAAAACATGACACAAAGAGCCACTTCATGAACAAGTCTCCTCTCCAAACATCCAAAAGGCTATACCAACTGACATTTAGCTGAATGTCATGTCTAATACCATTCATACTTTTTTATTTGTGCTAAACAGAGTTAATTATGTTTGAGATGGCATCATAGACAAGCTAGCCTATGTCGCCAGCGTGATAAAACCTCTGAAGTAAAGGTCAGTCTGAGTGGGTAGGTAGTCTGCCCACATCAGAATAGCTAAAATTCTCCCTTATGCTAAGCAGTTGCCTCTGAACATGGTGCTGGATCGGACCTTTGCACTACAGCAGTGTGGTAAAGCAGTCTCAGCCAGAATCTCACAGAAACAACAGGGTATATAAATCTATAAAGGGTATACTTATATCTTTGTTTATTTGTCACTCAATCATCTTTGTTTATTTGTCACTCAATCACTCAATAATAAGTCAGTTAAAAGGAAAACTTCACATAAATACCTTACTTAAGTTTCAGCATCAAAATAAAATAACTGTTAGGCCTATATTTATTTATCAGATATGCATTTAATGCAGCTATACATGACACATGAACATTTTAAAATGTAATCAACACTGAAATGTAACTTAACTTAGAGACCGGGTAGCTACAGAGTTGTGAGACAACAGATTCTATCTGGCTAACATAAGTTAACATTAGGTTATATTAGCTAATGCTAGCTACGGAGTTGAGAGACAACAAACTAACATTAGCTTACATTACATAATGCTAGCTAATGTTAGCTATAGAGTTGAGAGAGAACAGATTGTATCTGGCTAAAATCAGCTAATTTTAGGTAATGTTAGCTAATGTTAGCTACGGACGTGAGAGACAAGAAACTAACATTAGCTAACATTACATCATTTTAGCTCCAGAGTTGTGAGAGATCTAGCTAACATTAGCTAACACCAGCCCTCACAGTGAGCTTACAAATGACAAGCACAATTTGATGTAGTAACTTTTACAAAGACACTTGTATTGTCAACATTAACACCATTGAACATTTTTAACATGAACACAGACCCATCATTTGAGTCATCATGTCTCAAGTCAAGTCATGAGTCTTTAACTTCTGAGTCCAATAATGTTTATCACTGAGCATCTACATTAGAAATAAAACACTTTGCATTGATGAAATATCTGAAGGAGATCAGCTTTTCATCATGTGTCAGTTTGGACAGAGTTAAGACATATTATTGTAGGATATGTTTAATATCTGAGCAGCAATGTCTGTCTGATATTATGGCTTTTATATTGGCTCATATTGTTATATTAGGATTTGGCACTAGTTGAAGCTTAGCAGAGCTCTGGTAGAGTGACAGGGGTCACCAAAATCCATGGACCGATACGAATGTTAAGCTGTCGGACCCCCACAGGCACAGCCAAACTAACTAACTAAGAGTAAGGGACACGCCCACACAGACCTCAGAAGAGGTCTAATCAGGCAAGTGAAAACACCAGTGTGGTGTATGTAGGTAGCAAGATCAATGAACAAGATAAAACAATACGTAATTTTGTTCGTTATCAACATATTGGTTGTTACTCCTAACTACCCCCTAGAGCAAAGAGAAATCAGGACTATTAATAAAGAATTACCCAGTTTGCATGGCTGGGTTTCTCAAAATCAAGACCACTTTCAGATTTAGCAATGTTTACATGTTCAGACTTGTAAACAGGATCCTCCAAAAACTTGGCCCCAGCTTGACTACTTGTGTGCATAGCCAACTCAGCGATATCTGCCTGCAGGTGGACTAGCTGTCAGCAGCTCACAGGGCAGAGGCAGCGTCAGGTGGAAACACTGACCAGGCCTTAGGGGTCGGGGCAGAAGGGGGGATGGGGGCACCTGAAGACGCAGGGCCTCCGAGAGAAGAACAACACGTCGTCGTGCATGGGGTGATAAGGATGGCGGAGTAAGAAGGGGGTTATGGGAGGGTTAGAATAACTTGTAGTGGAGGTGATTTGAGCCAGACGGAGATACAGTATCCTGACACGCCGCCAGATGAAATACTCAAAAACAGAGACGCATTCCACTCTGATGTCTTCATCCTAGTCGGCTGGTGATATAAGACAATGTGTTGGGCGACTGTGACAGACAGCTGTCACAGAGGGACATTCTATATTTCACGTGTTACAAGCTTGCAAGGGAAGGTACTAACTGCCAGTGTATTGGAGCATGTCTTAAATTTAGGCACTGACTCTTTTCATATCAGCTGCTTCTGTTGGGGACTAAAACATGTCATCTGATTAGGGTAATTTCCTGTTTAGAGTTAACATTCCTCAATTCCAGATGGGATACCAGCTCTAAAGGAGACCCTTGGTGACTCACACATCCTCAACTTTGTGAATCCAGTCAGCCATCCTAACATCTGTGGCAGCCATCCAGTGGTCCATTTGGTTTGGAAGCAGCTGCTGGTGGATATTATAATTAGATTAACCATACTAGCCGTTTAGGGATTTGTTTGAGTCAAGATACTCAGTTGAGGTTGGAATAAGAGGCTGAGGGGCAATACTAGTTTAGTGCATATACATGTACCAGTGTATACTATTTGTAGGCTGATATGTAACAACACATTTTAAAAAAATAAAGTAAATGAAGGACCAAACCCCACAAACCAACAGTGGGTTTGAAAGGCATTTTTTTCTTTTAAAAAAAAGTACAGAAATTACATCATTTATTATTGCCACCAGCTGTGAAAACAGAAATTATTGTTGGTTTTTAATTTTGCAATAGAAAAATTCTTACCAAAACAAAGGCAACATGTATGTCAATAGCCCTATACTTCAAACTATGATGCTCATTGTACCCCTTTAGAGTGTCTGTTTCTGATCCTAAAATGCACTTTTTAACCCCCTGAACACCAAAACCCAACTGGCAACCAAAAGCATCTTGTTGGTTTTTTAATTGCCAAAAATACATTGTTTATCACAGACAGAAACTGCAGATTTCCAACTTTCTGACAGTCCTTAAACAGAACATGTGTGATTTTATTCCTGCAACAAATGTGACCACAGCAAACACCCTGAAGCTGTTTGGTATTCACAGGGTCATGCCAATGTATTATCATAAATCGGTTGGATGCCATTGCAAAATATAGTAATGTTGAAATGTTTATCCACAAGATCTACTATCTAAACTAAGATGTGATGCATTCTGTGTAACTCTTGGTTCAGTTTTAGCCCAATAAAATTGGGTTGCAACAACATCTATGAAAAACCACAACATTTTAGAAACGTTAAGAAATGTTTAAGAGGCCCAGAATTGTATTTTATTTTTGCGGGCAGACGTGGAATGTGCCTCCTTCAACAGTAACGAAAAGCAGACCCCAACAGAGCAGAAGGCTTGTGTTCATGCAATGACACAATTAGTCTTGGATAAGGAGAGTGGTGGAGAAGTAGCAAAGATGAAAGGTGCTGTTGGAGGTCATTGGTTGTGATAACCCAGAGGCCTAATCTTCCAAAGCTAAAACAGACGTAGTTCTGTGATAGTAATGAAAGAAGGATGAAGGATACAAACAAAGCCTCCTGGAATCATAAAGTTGACATGTGCTATTGTTTGCTGTTCGTCAGTTATCTGCAGAGGAGATGAGGAACATGGCGAAGTGGTGAAAATTAAATTTGGAGGGTTTTCTTCCATGTGCAGACTCAGAAAAATGATGGTAAAACAGGAGCAAAGAGACAGAACACAGACATGCACAGGAAGGAAACATCAGTGGTGACATCCTGTTTGTCTTTATCCTCATCTTTTTTCTGGAAGCTTTTCATTTGAATCTTCTGTTGGAGACCATTATCATTACATTCTTCCTGTTTATCAGCCTCGGTCCTCTGCTCTCGCTCCGAGCTCACAGAATGATTATGGAAACTGTCGGATGGTAATCGGATTAGCCTGGGCACTTGACAGATCATGAGTTCTGTTAGAGCAACCGCTGACTAACTTCTGCTTAGTTGTGTTCAACAATATCGTATATTACGAGATGATCAATTTGACTTTTTAATCAGGTTATTGCAGAGCTAACATTCTGTCATCACATTGTCCTTTAAACTTGATAGCAATGCTGAGTTTTGGAGTCATTACTGTAATGGGAATTCTTGACCAGTGCTAATTCTAAACACTATTCTGGTGGAAATGCTGCATATAGTACACAAGGGATTCGTCCACTCATGCATGGGTATTTTTGTTCTAAGAAAAAAATCCAGTGGACAAAAGCAGTTTTTAAAAAGTCGCCATCCAAATTAATTGGCAAAAATACATCTGGAGTGCTGTCAAGAGCTGACCAAACCAAGAGACAGCTAGATAACCCTAACCTGAAAACCATGTTGGCCAATCATGTAAAGAAAAAGAAGATGTTGGCCAATCAGACGCCTGAACAAAAGCCACTGCCAGAATCTACCTGGCTGCAATGATAGGTAGATAGGTGTCCACCTGTAGAGATTTAGAGCTTTACCATTTCTACCGGCAAAGATATTCTCATGTGATCTTGTGATTCTCGCATGATCTTTTGATCTCACCCAATAGCAATCCCATGGTCTTGTGCAAAGATTACAATGATTGTGTATCCAGCTTCCTGCAAGAAAAGTCATCACACCCACTCCACTACAACTGTAAATACATAGCAGGAGGAGGCATCCTGTTAATCCTAAACTCTGTGACACTTGAAGTGATTGTTCTCAATAACCTTAAAGCTTGTTTGTAGCCTATGGAAGTTCCTAATAAGAAAATAATTACATTTGAAGTAGAGTATGCTTATTTTAAACAAGTTCTATTTTGAATTCACAGAACAATTACTCTATTGTGATGTAGTATACCATTGCTGTGATAAAAAAATAAACATACTGTGAGGATTTCGGCATCTCTGGACTACATTTCAAACAATCGTGGTGTACAGGTGAGCTAGGCCAAACAACATTTTGCACAGCCAGTTTTAAAGCTGCATTCATTGATCTTTGGCCACTTGGGGGCAGCACAACAAGCAGCTTCAAACATGACAAAGATCTTTATAAAGTTATGATTTAGAGTTTAGAAGTTATCATTCAGATGATTCATAGCAGTAAGCCTCTGGCTCTTTGGCAGGTAAACGCTCCACTATGTTCACCAGCCAGCAAACTGTCTGTATGCTGTTTAGTGCTGGGCGGGTACTATTCAGTGGGTTCATGAGAATTTTGTCATTGAATATATCTGCTTGTTGCTGCTGGAAATTATGCTGATACAAGTGTTGAACCTTAATGGTTAAGTTGGGGGGCCTAAACCAAAACAATGTGATAAAAGATGCTAAATAGCCTCATTGAGCTAAAGGGGAGTTTGGTGATGATGGTATTTTTTGCATTGTGTTGGTGAACCCTGTCCCTTTATTCTGCTTTGCATCACATGCAGTAGTTATGGAATACAATATTGGCATGTTAAAACATACTGGGTTCACTTTCAAGATATGAATCCATCAAGCATGTACAAAATGCTGGAATGTTGTTTATAATGCTCGTAATAAAATAACTGCAAATAACCAACAATGGCATTGACTGACCAGTTCTATTTTTGTTTTTAGGTGTCTTCGTCTTGTGTTCCAGCAACAAACTATGAGCTGGTAAGTAACACATTTCTTTTTGTCGTAGTAATTGCTTCCATGCTGTACGTGCTCAGCAGGCATTATTGGGTCCTTCCTGGTGCAGAATTATTGCAAACAGGGCTGGAAAGTAACAGCCTCTATCAGCTACACTAACAAGGTAGTTACCATTGCACATAATGAACCATTATCTGGAGGCCCCCTGAGACAAACTTGTGATTTGAGGCTATATAAATGAACCAGACTTTATCTGACTTAACTATTGCTTTGCAGTTTTCTGTTGTGCTAAAATTGTAAAGAAAAGTGTGACTTCTGGATCTATTTGTTGCTGTGGAATGAAATCTAAAAATAATCTACATAGGAAAGGTAAATAAAAAGCTGTGTCCTTGAATCTGCTATATCATGATGACGTCTTTGGCTGTTTGAGTCTGAGTCTGAGTATGAAGTGATTTTGCAAGGGCAATAAAACACATGCTTGCTCTGTTGCCTTATTTGGTATTGGCATTAGAAGCCGTGTTAGACGTGGAGATTATTTGCTCGCTCTCTTTTTCGTATGTTGTGTGTTTAAATGGTTTTGGGTGCTTGACAAACCAAAGCCAATATCCCCTGCACTTTCCTACGCTCACAGAGGACATATTTCTCAAAATGTCTTGTTTTTCTTTCATAAAAAGCTGCAGTGATCAAGTAAGAACATGTTATTATCCTCTGCAGATGCTTTCACACTAGATGCTTTCTACATGAAGACATCTGTTTAAGATGTGCAGCCGCATGGGCTCAGCTGTCTGGGCATTGTTAACGGGCTGCTCTGGACCTGAGCTCTTTGCTTTCTGGAATGAACATTTTTAGACACTGAGTTCAAGAACTTATCCTCCCACACTACATGCAGGCTTCCATGTGAGATGACACTTCAATGACTATACCATGCTGACACTTCTCTCATCATTTGTTCTAATGAAGCAACAAAGTCCAGGCATGAAAAGTGAAGCTAGTGTTGAAGTGCATCAAACCTGCATTCTTTATTAATTGCCAGCAGGACCGACTTCACAAAGAAGTCTGGTTGTATAGAAGTCTATGGGAAAATTAACCTACTTCTCACTTGATTTGTCACCTCAGTAAACATTCTCATAATGAGTTTATGGTCTCAATCAGTTTTTTAAATCATGTGGCAGCCTCCAGGCCTGAAAAGTGAAGCCAATTTGAAAGTGCCTTAAACCTGCATTCTCTCTAATGGACAGCAGGGGGCGACTTCACTGGTTGCAAAAAAAAGTCTAATTGGATAGAAGATCCATGAGAAAATTACCATGCATCTCAATTAGTGCCACAAACTGCACTTCATCAAATGACCACTTGAGGCTAACTCCCTAAGTGAGTCAATCCCCATAGACCTATATGTTAAAATACCCAACTTTAGCAGAAAGAAACAAAAACTAAAAATTCTGCTGTGTAGGTTATTTTCTGGTTCATGACAACTACAAGAGAATTGTTATGTAACTTACCTGTTTAAAGCTTCATTTTATGCATAATTAAGGACATGACTGCTGTGAGTGAGTCTCACAGTTGTTTCAAGTTAATTGTAATATTTCTGTCGCCAAAAAACACATACTCTAGAGAGTGGGCTGTTCCTTTTTTCACTTTGCTAATGAAGTTAGCTTGCGCTCACTAATTACTTGGCTCCATCCTTTTGTACAAATTTGGTCTGTTCTAGCCCTAACCAAAAATAATATGGTGGTGGCAAAAAACAAATTGGAAGCGGCCAAAGTGCCAAAATTAAGGCTACATCCACCTCTCATATGCTGGTCTAATGTGAATCAAACATGAAGTCGCTATTAGAAAATCAAAAATCACAATGTTTTTTTTTAAACCAAGAACTTAAATATTGCTATTGTTACAATAGTGTTGAGTTGAGTTAACTATTGGTGCTCTCACGAAATATTAATATTAATTACTAATGATAAATATATTGTCCCACATCTGCAGTCAGACAATAAACTAGCAACAAAAATATTTAGCAGTCAAGCTGACTCAGCAAGTCCGTGCAAACACGGAACAGAATCTGTTCTTCCTCATCACTTATCTGTTTTAATAGAATATATAGAAGCCGCGGGGCATCTGCCTGCATTTTTATCTCTTTTATGGTGGCTTGCCAACAGGACGCTCCCAGAGGCTTTAGTGGCTGCATTAAAGCTGCTGATTGCACTCATAAATGCTGATGAGCTGAGGTATAAAACATTTGTTGGTGTACCTTTACCAGCGAGGAGAGAGGAGGAAAAGACAACTGGCATTCAAACACATGAAGCACACATGGGACTGAAAGAATGAGGGATAATAAAAAAGATATGGAATATGCACATTCATTTATGCCCCTGAAGATGAGTTAGGGTGGTGAGCTACACTATAAAAAATGTTTAAAAAAAACAAACAAAAAAAACAATATATTATTAACCGTAAAATGTGAGTTCAAATTGGTAAATTAATATAAATTGAGTGTTATTAAATTGCTTAATGGTCTTGAATGTTAAATTACAGTGACTTCTATGAAAAATTTAAAAAATAAACATCATATTGCTGAATGTAAAATCAAGCCAACTTTTTTTTTTTTTACAGTAAAACTTTAAACTTGAAATTAAAAATGTCAAAAGAAATTGTAAAAAAATCCAAAAACAGTAAAAAGTCAAATAACAGTATACAACTGTCAGTTATCTTACAGATAATTAGAAAAAAGGATAATATACAGCAAATACCTTTATTTAATAAATACATAAATAAAAATATATATGTATATGTAAAATAACTAAAGGTTTTTTTTTTAAATTAAAATGACGGTGTTTTACTGGGTTTTTTTATTATTTTTATTTTGACATGTTTTTAACATTAACTTTTAAGTTTTACTGTAAAACATTTTTTTTTACATGCAGCAATATGATGTGTATTTTTTTGGTATTTTTACATAGAAGTCATTGTAATATAACATTCAAGACCATTAGGAAATCGAATAATCACATTATTAACCAATAACCAATTTTAACTCCCATCTTGTGGTTAAAATTATTTTTTTTAAATATGGGATTTGTACTTAATGTATGAGAAAAACTAATACAAAATAAAATAATACAGTTCACTATTGGATTTTTTCACAGTGTGCTGTGCTGTGTTGAGTTACTATTTAAGTAGATTTGACATAGAGGAGTCAGTGATTGTACTGTGCGTACAGTATGTTTCACCCCTCTGGCAGTTTATGACAGGAAGTGGATGATGCTGTTTGTTTGTGTGTGTGTGTACGTGCGAGTGTTCATGTGTTGGAGCGTTGGAGCGTTCCCAGCAGCAGCAGCGCTCCAGCCCGAGGTGTGTGTCAGCTTTCCTCAGCACCTTGTTTGGTGAATTCCTTTACTCAGAGCCTGAGACCAACAAGATTTACTGCACCACTCAGGTGCAGACTGATTGCAACATCGGCCGTATATTAAGTTCAGCCAGAGAAAAATGTTTGAACAAAAAGTTTTTCTTTTGAGAATCCAGACATTCCACTCAGAGGGGTGGAATAAAGAAAGTACATGGTGCTTTATAGGTGGAGGATAATGTTACATTCTGAATGAGGAAAAAATATGATAAAAGCTTAGGTTCTGCCTTTTGATTTGACTTAACTGGCCTAAGGAGTGCTCTTTAACTTGTTTATACATGAGAAATATATTTTTCTGAATTGACTTGGCTAAAGTTACATTTAAAAATACTTATATTTGTAGAGGGTTAATGTCATTCGTATGATATTTTTAGATCTGAGACTTTGTTATTGGATTTAGAATAGATTTTTTCAGCGGTTTGGATTTAGAAGCAACAGAAACCGTGCTCTTTAACTAAAATAAATGACTTGTTCCACATGACTGACAGACAGAATACAGAGCAGCAGTTACTTGATGGAAACCAACTTGTTTTAAGCTTTTTCACATAAATAATTGTTGATTAAACTCACTGCAAGCACCATTTAACAGAAGTTGTGGACTTTAGATCATATCACGTCGCCTTTTAGATTGTAGATGTTGAAATGTCTTTGGGCACTTTAATGACTTCTTGGTGATTTAAAGGGGAATTCCACTAATCAAAGTCTGGTCCCAGGTGTTGGGGAGAACCGCTGCATATGTGAAAAAAAGTTGTAAGAAGGTTTTCTTACACAAAATCTCATAAATTGTCTGTTTCAAACTGTCAATTTCAATCAATCATTCAATCAATCAATATCCATATAGCACCTTTCATATGATAAAATGCGACAATAAGACAGAACAAGAAAAAACATTAATAAACAAAACTATTTAAAAAATGTAATGACAACAACCAATGCATGAGATTAGAATGAAAAAGAAAATAATACATTTTAAAGAGATAAAAAGAAATACAATAAATTGATTTAGAAGCTATAGAAAAAATATAATAATAATGATGATGATTATAATAATAATAATAATAAAATATATATGAATATAAAATAAACGGTAGGAATTGATATAGTAAAGATGACAATAATAATAATAAAAGTAATAATAATAGTAAAAAATAATAATAAATATGGTAAAATTTTACAACGTAAATCCAATAAAGTAAATTAATAAATACAAAATATATTAATATAAAAATTAAAGGTAGGAATTGAAAAAGTAATGATGATGATGATGATAATAATAATAATAATAATAATAATGATAAAAGTCATAATAATAGTAAAAAATAATAATAAATAGGGTAAACATTTCAACATAAATCCAATTAGTAGATAAATAAATTAATAAAATATAGAAATAATAAAATATATATAGATATAAAATAAAAGGTAGGAAATTGATATAGTAATGATGATAATAATAATAATAATAATAAATAATAAATATTAAAGTAAAATTATAATAAATATGGTAATATTTTACAACATAAATCCTTTAAAGTAAATTAAGGGTTGTAAGTTTATGTTTAAAAACATAAAAACATTTCCAGATGTTCTCAGTTGTAATGCTGATGCTCATAGATGTACATACTGACAGTTTGTGCCACCGTAACTTCGGGAACTGAAATAGACACTCAAACTTTATAAGACCGAACTGCACCAACATGTACAAGTACAATCAGTGTAATTACGAAATCAGCGGCCTCTTAGTCCTCATTTAAATATAGCAACCTACTAGTTACTAGCTCCGGAGTGTACAGACTGCGCTGGGAAGCAGCCCACAGTGGGAAGGTGATGCCAACTGGCAGCCCATTTATTGTAATTGATGATGTGTGGTTGGAAGATCCCATCCAACGGTGATGATAGAAGTGACTACCCCCAACCAGACCCTGCACTTGGACGTGCACGGCCTGCTGTAAAGCATGCTGGGAGCATTCCTCAGATGTGCCCTCATGTGGAGCCCGCTCTGCCAGGAAGAGGTTTGATTTTGCACAAACACAAAGCTCGGATTGATATGGGGGAACGGAGGGTGAGAGAGAGAGAGAGAGAGAGATATTAGGGATTGTGATGAGGTAGACTGCACATCTGAACACATGCCCCCCAGAAACACACATAAAGAATGCATGCACCCACAAGCAAAGATATGCACACACACTCAGAAAACCATAAACCACTAACACCTACGTCACCCAGCTTCTTCTTTTTTATAGGTCTTGTGTAGAGGAGGAACGGGGCCAGGACATTGCTGAGTAATGAGTAACTGCGGGGCAAAGATGGTCTAGATGTGGTCCAATTAGCGCTGTGTTTAGAACCACACATATTCCCCTGATGTGCCCTGTATTACGCTGTGTATACAAGCGCCAACCAGGCATCCTGTAACAATATACAGTACGAACCCAGCTCCCTGGGAATGCACAAAACAGCCAGCGTTAGTGTTCTTTATGTGTCCTACGTGGTGATCCAGCATCATCAAGTATGTATATGTTACATAAGGACCAAGGACTGGACATCATTTCCCCCTGTGGACAACTTCAGCTCAGATGGAGGAAAGAATTAGCCACTTAGCTACTGGCTCACAGCACACAGATTACATCTGAAACAGTGGGAAAGTTACTCCCATTTTTTTTGTTGCATTTTTTAAATCACGGTTAATTATCCTAAACCCTACTACTACTACTACTACTACTATATCCAAACCCTTACTCCTTTATTCATTGACACAGCTTTTATTGGACAGTGTAAGAACCCATTAGCTGGCAGTCTGATGATGATTTAGCCTTTGGGCCCAAGGGTCAAGATTTCTATGGATGGAAATGGATATCAATGCCAAATATTGTTCTTGCTTGCGCCGGTTATTGTCTATTTAGCAACTTGAGACACGAAAATGGAGTTGGGGTTGAGAGAAGCCTGCAACCAGACAGTTTATTTGCAAATGATGCAAAAAGATGAAAAAAGAAAAGCAAAATCATGGGTTCTGAGATTGCATTTCAGCCAATGCATTTTGCCTCTTTTGCTCAACAGACTGTTCTACTTGGACTAGAGATGGATGACTAATGGAAATCAGAATGCTTCAAATGTCAAAATGGAACCTGACGCTGATGATTGTTACTCAGAACCACCTGAGAACTCATTGGAAGCTGTTTGGATAATGGCTCACTTTCAAAACACACATACACTGTAAAAAAAGATAACAATATCTACTCAATAAAATTAAGGCAACAGATTGCATGCAATATTATTCATTAAATCTACAAGTTGAGTTAATAACAACTTAACAGGAAGTGCCTGTCAATTAAAAACAGACTAAATCTATTGTGTTGGATTCATTCAAAATTCTCTTGGTTTAGAATTACATACACATAAAGATTTTATTTAATGTGATCAAAATAAGTAGATTCTATCTCAAACATTTTATATTAAAGTTACTTAAACAACTGCCTCAAAATCAAGGACGCATTTATATTTCATACATTTTATCAAATATATTAAGTAAAATGAAATGACTACAGAATAATTTATTACAGTGTACTGCAGGTGATTAGACGAACCATCTGTGCATCAGCAAACTGAAATAAATTACTTTCTGTGCTTTCTATAATGAAGAAATACTCTCCAGTTCTGACAGAACTCAAGTGTGGTTGATGTGTGGAGCCTTGTAAGATGGAGTAGCGATGATCATGTTCATATCGCGAGAATCCAGCTGCCATGTGCAAGGTAAAAGATTCTGCATTCATGTGCAGACATTTGACTAAAGAGCTTCTTAATCGACTTATACTCGCACAGTTTTGTCGACTAATTGTTAAGCTGAGTGTCTCCACAAAGAATCTCATATCATTATCATCAAAGAATCGTGTAAAGCACCACTTCAGATCTTGTGTTTGCCTGAGCTGTGTCCACAAGCTTCTTGGAAAGAAGTCCTTAATCATGAAAAAAGCATTAAAAAATGACTAATCGGCCAAAGAACTCTTAGTTGAGTGAGATGCACTACTAAGAAACACCAAATGTATTTTTTTTGTTCTTAATCAAAGCCATGAATTGTGAACCTCCTTGTGCTTTACATGGTTAAACCAGTTTACACTGCAGCATTACAAGCACATGGTGGCTTGTAAACTGCACTTTTATGAAGTCATCCCACCAAGTTAGCTGCTGCAGAATAATTCCAGTCTTATTCACGATGACCTATTATCATAATGGACTACTCTGCATGCTCGGCTGTAATGAACCCTCTGCAGTGTTATAAAGTGCAGTATGAAGTTCAGCCTGTGGTCACCTGCAGCCTGCTCTGTTGTGTCAGTCTTTCCAAACTCTACTAACTGCTGGTTATCGGAAGCCAACATCCTTCTCCGTACAGCCATCGAGCCAGGCATTTTGCTGTGGTTCCACATCTTTCTGCTCATCGCTGAGACTTTGGACAGTGAGGTTATGTATGGAGGTTACTCATCTGGCCAGCTGAAGAGACAGTCCTCAGCAGGAAAACAACAGCATTGGCTGTTTTTCAGATCTCTAAAATGACCCATGTTGGACTGACAAGGACCTTTTGTAGCTGTAAATGATGACGCTTGTCTCACTTAGTTGCAGAGTAATAGTGGGAGGGAGGGAGGGGAGGTGGATGTGTCGAACAGACAGTGGACTTTCACCCAGCAGAATGGGGTTTGTGTCCTGTGTGAAAAAAAAAGTAAACGTTTTTTAAAGTAATTTCCGTTTTTTACGTAACTTCCGTGGCTCACATCACCCTCGTAACTACTTTGCCTCCGACATTTACACACATTTATTTATTGATTAAACTGTCTTTTATAACCCCTAACCCAAGGGTTTTACCCTAAACCTTACAGTATGAAACCCACTCAGTGCTGCCAATATTTTACTGTAAATTAAACAAATTTGTTTTTACAGTGTAGTTCAGTGGTTTTGTCGCCTAAATTCACAGAAATTGCAGCCTTTTTACAACTGTGAACTGTACGTACTGACAAACGCTCTGTTCTGTTGTTTAGATTGGAGATCTTGTTGGAAATATCTACCACAATTGGATCATTTACCATAGACTTTGGTACAAAAATTCCTGTCCCCCAGAGGATGAATAGTAATTCTTAACTTTTCAAAGTTTTAATTTGTCCAATATTTTCCATTAGTTATATTAGAACAAAACTAAGGACATTGCCTTATGTTTAGCAGGGTTGGAGAGTAACTAATTACATGAAACAACATTATGTAATTTAATTAAAAAAGAAATGAAATTGTAATCCTGACAGCTGCGAAGCAAAATCAAAATGTTGGTGATTCCAAAGGAGTTTCTGTACATTTGTCTAAATTCGTTGTAAAATTGTATAAGTGCAACCTCAATTCTACCGAAGCTTGGATGTTGTCCAAAAGTTAATAAATAAAACAGAATGTGATCATTTGCTAATGCAATTGTTACATATATTCAATAAAAAAACTGTACAAAGACAGAATATTTAATGTTCAAACTGATGAACTTTTGTTTTCATAAATATAAACTCTGAATACATTCTATTTTTAGAAGGTTGTAGAGTATAACTTCAATTGTGTTGCTTTGCATCTGTTCGCTATAGAGGAATGCCTTTTTTCGGCAGATTTGCAGCTCAATCAAGGGTAGAATGTCCTGAAAGGAGCATGCTACCCAGTGGTGGAAAAAAGTATTCAGATCCCTTACTTCAGTAAAAGTACTAATACCACCATGTGAAATGACTCCACTACAAGTAAAAGTCCTGCAATCAAAACTTACTCAAGTAAAAGTGCAGTCTTTATGCAGAACGGCCACACTCAGGATGGCAAATATATTATAAGATAATTATTATTGATGCAATTATGTAAGCAGTGGGTTTTTTCTCAAGCCAGGGCTCATTGTAACTAATATACTGTTATGTGGTCTAATTTAATAAAATGTCTAATCACTTTAAATTGAACATGTTTTTATGTTAAATCACCTGAAAAGTAACTAAAGCTGTCAGCTAAATGTAGTAGAGTCAAAAGTACAATATTTGCCCTTAAAATGTAGTGAAGTCGAAGTATAAAGTTACAAATTTGGATATACTCAAGTAAAGTAAAAGTACCTCAAAATTGTACTTAAATAATTGAGTAAATGTACTTAGTTACATTCCACCACTGATGCTACCATACACTACTGACATGGTGAACATCAGCATGCTGAGTTACATGTAGCGTCTCACAGAACTGCTGCAGTGGCTGCAGACTTGTAACAAGACTTGTAATGTGTATGTCACATGTGCATGAAGCTTCAGTCTGCTCACAGGATCCTAACTGACAGTTCAGAAGACTGCTTATTATTACACATGTACTTATCTTTTATTATAACTAATGAAGTGTTGCATAACATACAGAACGCCTGAGATATCACATGCATGAAAAGTTCAGTCAGGTCAAAGAAATGAAAATAAATATTGTCGTGATGAAGTACTGGAGTCTAGATAAGGCTTTCCCCATACCCGATTCTTTTCACTTTTTTTTAAGGTTATTTTCACAATGTTTCTGTGTTGCTACCATATCTGGACATATGCAGAGTTGAAATATCAAGAGTGGAGGAGAAACTTGTTTAGGAGGTGTGTGTGTGTGTGGGTGGGTGGGTGTGACTGAGCAGATCCTCCACACACACACACACACACACACACACACACACACACACACACACACACACACTGGAGGAGTAAAAATAGTTGGCAGATGCTTTGGAGCGTCCCTCCGCTCTCACATGTTGCAGGAGGCTTTGGTTACATAACAGAGTGAGCGGTCCGGTCCGTATCAGAAGGAGCGGGGACAGGCTGGGTGAGAACCGCAGAGGAGCCAGAGGTGGTTTAGGGTCACAGACGGCTCAGGGGTTTTTCCCACAGCGAGGGCCGTCCACTCTCCTCTGGTCCTGAGGGATCCCTGGCATGTTAGGACCCCGAGGGGGGTGGGAACGGGAATGAGCACTCCAACCTGAACCCTAACCCTGGACACACACAGCCCCTCCTCCCTCCGCACTGTGTTTACATTTCTGGGACATGGCTGTGTGAACGCTGCAGATGAAGGAGCACGGAGCATGAGAGAGCAACAGCTGTGTGTGTGTGTGTGTGTGTGTGTGTGTTTGTGTTTTTGTGTTATTGAGATATTGAATAATATTCTTATGTAACCGTTTATAAAATCCATCATATAGTTATTAATATGGCCATAGTGTGATTTAAAAAATTGTCAATCAATTGTCCAAATGAATTATTTTAGCAAAATCCTTATACATTTTTTTTTATACATTTTTTTTTTAAATATATTTTTTATTTTTTTATACATTTTTTCTTTGTCAGATCATGTTTAACATGTGACTCAACAAGTCATTTGATCCAAGTCTCAAGTAAGTCCCAGGCAGGGATAGAGCACTTGGGTCCTGGACTTGGACTCGAGTCGAACTCGCAGTCTGATGACTCTGACTGTCTTAAGACACGAGTCTTTAACTTCCAAATCCAAGTCATCAAAACAGCAGCATCAAATAAGTCGACTCAAGTCACAATACTTGAAGTCCATGTGTTTGATGTGTGTTCATCAGTTCTGACCCCAAGCCGAGTTTTCGGGACTTGTGACTTGACTCGCACTCTGATGACTCTTTAAAGGCGCCAGAATGGAGAACTTGACACAATCTAGGAACTCAACTCAGACTCAGGTAATGATGACTCGACTCTGACTCTTCTTGGTGACTTGGACTCAGACATGAACACTGGGGACTCAGGACTTGCACTTGGACTCGAACTCAGGTATTGATGGCTTAAATTTGGCTGTTCTTTGGTGATTCTGACTTGGACTCGGACTCGAACACTGGTGACCCGAGACTGACTCAGACTCAAGACTCGACCACAATACGAGTCCCAGGTAATTTTGTCTTGGACAGGTCCAGCCACAGGTTATGCCAAGTCAAGTCATGTCCTCAGTTATGGCAAGTGAAGCAGTTTGAGATTCATGAGTCACATTCCAATATTTTCAAATACCCACAACTGCTAAGTCAAGTCCCGAGTCTTTAACTTCCAAATCCAAGCCAAGTCTGCTATCATTGATGTCTGTCAAGTCTAATTGCAAGTCATCAAAACAGTGACATCAAAGAAGTCACGAGTCATAATGACTGAAGTCTCTGTCTCTGTGTTCATCAGTTTGATGATTGTACATGTGTTAATACATGTGACAATGCTGTTATTTTTTCCACTTTTTATCCTGCTGAATGAAATGATGTTACTCTCTGTGTACTTGTAAAAACTGTACACATGAGGAAAAAGAAAGCCAGTATGTTTGGAGGTCTCACTCTGAAAACTGCAGTGAACCAGCAGCAATCAGTTCATTATCGATTAGCTGTTCGACAGAAACTATAACTATAACTGTAAACAACTACTTTGATAATAAAAACAATGACATTTGTTTTTTTTAAATGGTAAAAGGTTAAAAGGTATTTTTCATTTTTTTTCAGTTTTTTTATGTAATGAAGAAATGAAGAGGACAATAGGCAGATTACTTTATAATGAACATGATGATAAGTTGCAGCACTATTTTTTTTTGCCCTCTCATTTTAAAACATCACATTTTTCAACATTTGCATCTATAAAAGCAAACAGGAATTGGCTCTGGGTGACTCGAGCTCTACTGAAGCAGGATTGCCTTTTTAGGCAGCCACTACAGGGAAACATTTTTAAGGCTCTTGCCAAACAGCTGCGCTTTTACTTTGAAGGCAAACAAACACATTGAAATTCTTCAGTGACTTCCTAAAGGTACAGAAAGTTAGAAAGCTCCGTCACTGATTGAAGGAGCATCAGTTCATAGCTGTTGTGGTTTCCAGCAGCTGAAAGTCAGACTGTCTGGATGAACTTTATTGTGAAGGGCTGAGGCTGCAGGTGAACCATCACTGTGTCGTCTGGTGTCCAGGTCTGCAGTTTGTCTCATTACCACTAGAAGGCACTGCTGGACATGTGAGCTCAGAGCCTCTACAGGTGTCCTGTCAGTCTGTGATGGACAGTGTCTGACACTCACAGTCTGAGCACATACACTGTAAAAAAGATAAACAATAGCTACTCAATAAAATTGAGGCAACAGATTGCACGCAATATTATTAATTAAATCTAACTACTTTACAAGCTGAGTTAATAACAACTTAACAGGAAGTGCCAGTCAATTAAAAACTAATTTTATTAATTAGAGACTAATTCTATTATGTTGGATTAATTCAAAATTCTCTTGATTTAGAATTACATTCACATAAAGATTATATTTAATGTGATCAAAATAAGTAGATTCTATCTCAAACATTTTTATATTAAAGTTACTTAAACAACTGCCTCAAAATCAAGGACACATTTATATTTAATACATTTTATCAAATATATTAAGTAAAATTAAATGACTACAGAATAATTTATTACAGTGTACAGACAGTCACTGGTGGTGTTTTAAAGCCCAATAACTATTTATTTATTTATTTGTTTGTTTTGTTTTTTTTTGTTTTCAGGACTGTCCTGATGTTGAAACCAATTCATTTTATTTTCATGTCATTTAATTTGAGTCTGATCTGTATTGAGGATAGAAGCTGCCAAACATACAAAATACATGAACTCGATAGAAAGATTATTATGACATTAAATATACCTAAAATAATATTCTACATAAAATAAATGTCGGCATTACTGAAATAAAATGTGACATAAATTGATATTTCTTTTTGCATTTACTTCTCTGTTTTTTTTAAACCTTTGTATCAGCTATCGTATTTCTATTTACTTTCCTGTTTAACTGTCTATTTTATTTATTTATTTGTTTATTCATTATTTTATGATTTTTATGCATTTCTTCATGCATGTATTCTTCATTATGCAACTTATTGACAAATAAATGCAAAAATAAATAAAGGAATATAAAAAAATCATAAATATGAACAAATAAAAGGGAGCATTACATAGGAAGGTAAATAAATAGTGGAATTAATATAAAACAAATACATGGAGAAGCATACATACATACATACATACATACATACATACATACATACATACATACATACATACATATATATATATATATATATATATATATATATATATATATATGATGCAATGAATGCAAACCTTAAAAAAATAATGACATTTATTAAGTTATTTATTATTTAAAGTTAGTAAATAGTAAATTAGAGAAATAGGATTTTCATTTATCTCATAATGAAGAAAGGCATGAGAAAAAATTAAGACAATATTTAATTCATAAATGAAAGGGAAAATTTACAAAGGTAAATAAATGAAGAAACAAATTAAAACAGAAATATCAGTGTATTAATTTATTGAGTAATTCAATTATTTATTTATTTATTTTCTTAATAGATTTCTTCAAGCATTTATTCTTAATTATGCAAATAAATGCAAAATAAATGCAAAAATAAATAAAGGAATATAAAAAAGAAAAGCATAGATATTAACAAATAAAAGGGAGAGTTACATATGAAGGTCAATACAAAGTGGAATTAATATAAAACAAATAAATGAAGTAGCAAATTAAAAACAGAAATATCAATTTTTGTCACATTGTATCAATTAATTATGACAGCACTTTTTAAAAAATATTCTCTTTGTACAGTTTAATGGCATGTTAATTTCTTTATTTGCAGCTTCGGTCCTTCTATCACCTAAAGTCACAACAATACAGTACAAAAAATCATCCTTTGGCTTTTTATTTATTTCCTTATCCTACATTGTTACGTGACATGAGTCAGTCCCTTTGTGAGAAATCGCTCTCAAAGTGTTTTGCCTCTTTCTGTGTCTGCGGTTATGTTTAATCCTCTGCAAATTAGCCCCACTGACAGTGATTGAAGGTAACATGGCTTGCAATCGCACATTTAGCTTTTCATCTTTTCATGTCATTACCAACGGGGAATGCTCGTCAAAACAAAACAAAACAAAACAAAAACTTCTGCATCATTCCAGCAGCTGCTTATCGAGACATGTCTCAGACTGTCGAGCTCTCGCTGTGGGAGACTGTCCAACATGCAGAGTAAACACAAGAGTCCACACGTGTGTTTTTAAGTTTCCAAATAATTTTCCTAAATCTGTACAGGGCTGCACACACCCTTATCTGACTTACACACACACACACACACACACACACACACACACACATAAAGACACAAAGATGTACTTTGGACAGTGGTGGAAGAAGTATTCAGATCCCTTACTGCAGTAAAAGTACTAATACCACACTGTGAAATGACTCCAAGTAAAACAACTACAAGTAAAAGTCCTGCATTCAAAACTTACTGAAGTTAGAGTACAAAAGTATTAGCATCAAAATGTAAAATTACTCTTTATGCAGAATGGATCCCCTCAGATTATTTCATATATTCCATAATGATTTTTCAAGCTCATCCAACCTACCTACCTTCCAACACCATCCAACCTAACTTACTCAAAAATTATATATTTCCTTCATCTCCTGGATCACAGATTACCTGACAGGAATGTCACAGTGTGTCAGGTGGGGGAACTGTGTTTCTGGGACATTAATGAGCAGCACAGGGGCTCCACAAGGCACTGTTCTGGCTCCATTCCTGTTCACACTGTACACAGCGGATTTCGGATCTGATAAAAGCCTTC